>NW_010287765.1:36266-46179 GCF_000700745.2 Antrostomus carolinensis
TCCCTATTGTCCTGAACAGGATGTCCAATCATTTTGGGTGCTTTTAGGGCTGGCGTGTGGGACCTGGTCTGAATTACCCTAGAAGTAGTCCTTTGCTCTTTCAAAGTACCTTGAGGCAGTACTTGGACCTTGGCGGTCTGAAATGATGTTACCTGTTGCCAGGTAGCTGAAAATGATGAGAAAATTCTTTGGAAAGCAAATTGGACTTGTTTGTTGCTAAAATGTGTTGGGTTCTGAAGTGACTTGCACCTCAGAACCTGTATTTAACCTGACAGAACATTAAAATAGACTAAGCTGAGTGATTGTGGGTTTATTTAAGTTTTGGTTGGATACTATTGGATGAAGCTACCTGAATTTTCAAGGCTTTGCTATCTTTAGTTTAAAATAAACTATTTTGAACGTCCTGGCTCTTGAAAAGATGAGCTATTACAGCAGAGCAACACTCAAAGTTGCTTTTTTGTGTTGTTTATAGGGAGGCTTTTAGGCTTTTTTTTTTTTCTTCCTCACTTTTTACTAGCATTAGGCACCTGCTAGCTTTTTAGATTTAGATTTAAATGTAACTTTGGAAAGTTATATTTAAAATGGTCAGCATTTATTATTTTTAACATCCTGTTTGTCATGATAGTTAAGTACTTATAGATTTTTTTTTTTTTTAATATTTAAGTATTTATTCCCCAACCACTTTAGAGTACTTTCCCTTCTGCTTTTACATTCTGACAAATAGCCCGAATCTTTTTACTCGGGTTGAGATTTTCCTGTTTGGACTCAAATTTGGAACTCTAGTGACTTTTATTGGCAAGCATACAGTTGCTGTTAATCCCAAATGATGACTTTAGTCTTGCATCTCTTTCCCCTAATTGAGTGTAATAGTCCCTGGTGATTAACAACTGTATCTCAGTTGTTGTACCTGGTTCTGGCCACCAGTGTGGGTGCTGGTGAGATTTACACCAAAAGCCAGATTTGACCTCAAGTAGCCTTTGACTTAGAGTGACCTTTCACCTAGTGTAACCTCTGTCCTGTGACCTGGAGTAACCTTTATCCTAGAGTAACTCAAGTACTCTGACCTCAAGGAACCCTTGACCTTGAGGACCCTCTGTCCATTGACTTCAACTAACCTTTGATGTTGAGGAACCTCTATCCTGTGAGCTCAGTTAACTTCTGACTTTGAGGAACCCCTGTCCTCTGACCTCAACCTTTAGGTTAAAGTAACCTTTGACCTCAAGTAACCTCTGTCCACTGACTTTGAGTAAACTTTGGCATAAATGAACCTTTGTCCTGTGACCTCAAGGAACCTTTAACCTTGAGTAACATCTGACCTCAAGGAACCTTTGACCTGAAGTAACTTCTGTCCTGTGACCTCAAGTCATGTTAGACCTCAAGTAACCACTGTCCTGTGAGCTCCAGTAACATTTGACCTCACGTAACTGCTGTCCTCTCACCTCAAATAACCTTTGATCTCGAAGAACCTTTGTCCCCTGGCACAGCCCGGACTGGGCTCACTCTGGAAATCCACCTTTGAAGTTGTTGGGGAGAAGCAGTGTTGCTGGAGGTGGGGGGATAGAGCGGGGGGCTGTTGTACAAGCAGTGCCGGGCAAGTGGCTTCCTGTGCCATCACTGGGCTGCTCAGCTTCGGAGTTGGGTTTCCTCTGTGGAGATAAAACCCCAGGGCCAAGGCGGAGGCAGGACTGTCACTTGTGGCCTGAGTTAGCTTGCCCAGTCTACTCATGCTGACTTCTCCTGGGAGAATGCAGTGGCTTGAAATGGAAGAATGTCCTATACAGTGTTTACAGGTGAGGATAGGCCAAGAGAGTTGGGGCTGTTCAGCCTGGAGAAGAGAAGGCTCCAGGGAGATCTTACAGCGGCCTCCCAGTACCTGAAGGGGCTACAAGAAAGCTGGGGAGGGACTTTTCATAAGGGCAGTTAATGACAAAACAAGGGGAAATGGCTTTAAACTGGAAGAGGGGAGGTATAGATGAGATATTAGGAAGAAATTCTTCACTGTGAGGGTGGTCAGACACTGGCCGAGGTTGCCCAGAGAAGCTGTGGCTGCCCCCTCCCTGGAAGTGTTTAAGGCCAGGTTGGATGAAGCTTTGAGCAACCTGGTCTAGTGGAAGGTGTCCCTGCTGATGGCAGGGGGGTTGGAACTAGATGATCTTTAAGGTCCCTTCCAACCCAAACCATTCTGTGATTTACCTGGGGATTGCTGTTGGTCTGTCCGCCTTTCAGCGTGCGATGGTGAGGGTGCACGTAACGTTCTAGGAGGGAAATGGTGGTGCTGATGTGAGCTGCCCTGCAGCTGGAGAACTGACAGCGCTGTCGGTGTGAAACGCGCCTACGCAGCTCTTCTTTCTCTGCTTTGTGCTTCCTACTAAGGGTTTTTTTTTTTTTCTCCTCATCGTCACGCCTTGTTGGACCTCTTAATTTGTGCTGGTTTAAACTAAACTTTTCTAGATTGTATGTTCCTGTAAGGTAGGGCCACCCGTGCCGTTAGTGTTCTCGGAGCACGAACGGCGCCGTGGTGCTGTGTGCTGAACCCGCAGCAGAGGGCAGGCTGCAATCGCCGAACTGGGAAAAGCTCCACGCGTCCAACGGATCTTCTTGGTGTGACTGTGCACATGTTGGTGGAATGACAGGGAAATCACTTTTAATTAAGCATTGCTAATTTTAAACGCAGGTAGATAGCATGAAAACTCCTTGGTTGATGACCTGGTGCCTGAAACCAACCACGTGCAGGCACAACTGTTGCAGCTGCCCACATCCACCATCCTGACCAGCTGCAAAGTGGACTCAGAGCATTGTGCTGCAAAGGTGAAAGGGTAGATACGACCTCATGGTTCATCCTAAATGACTTTATTGCTCTGCAAGAATTATGTAGCTTTTGGGTATTTTCTACTTCTAGTCTGTATACTTGGACAGTTTCTTTCTGAATCTACCCGTTGTGGTTTAAACTCACCCCTCTCATCTGACATCATAAGATGTCTCCTTACTTGGTGCAGTGCAAAATTACCTAATTAGGCTTAAACCACTGCTGTAATGAGGTGACACTGGAGCAAAGTGGATGGTGGGTGTTATTATGATCCATTCTGAAGCTGGGAGTAGAAAAAAAGGAGCACGTGTTGCTGCCAGTGTGTTGCGAGTAACAGCTCAGTCACTGTGGGACAGCTACAACCAGAACAGCAGATGTTACACCAGGGGGATGAAAAACACTTGGAGGGGGAAAGATGTCCAAGTGGTCAGAGAGGAGAAAAAGTGAAAAGAAAGCTAAGGGACAGCTGATGGTTGAGGAAACAGGGTGCTTGTCAAATGAGTTTAGAAAGAGGAGTGACCCTGGAAGAAAGGCCCTGCAACTTTGACAGCACGAACTCGGAAACTGTAACATTTTTGGGTAGTGCAAGAAAAAGGGAATTCAAGTTGAAAGTGATTAAGAATTAACTGAAACTGAAGAAAGAGCAATGGTAGTAAACGGAAAGAAAAAAGAGATGGAGCTTTAGCTGTACGGGCAGGGAGGAAGAGTTCAGAAAGGGAATTTAGATGTGAAGGAAACTAATGATTTTCCCTCCCCCTTGGATGAGGGGAGAAGTGTAATGGTAAGGAAAGGAGTTAATCAAGAAGGTGATTTCTAATGAGTCTGAAGATGTGGAGAGCTGGGATTGGTGATGGGCAGAGACGCTCTTTAAAAGGGAAGAGGGAAATGCAGCAGATCAGTTGGATTTGCCAACGTTGGCACAGGCTGGCTGTACTGGGGAGTTAGGGCTTAGAAATGAGTAGGATCATCCATGGAGGGACCACTGTGAGTAGAGGAATCAAAGCAGGTGCTTCTGTGTCAGTCTCCAGTATTGGAGACAAAAAGGGATGATGTGAATCCCACAGCCTGTGCAGGAAAGCAGAGACAGCAGGGTGAGATGCACAAGCCCAAGAACTGGTGGTAGACAGGAGCATCTCAAACCAAATGGAGTTTCTTATTTAAAATGAGAAAGTTGACTTTCTCCTCTAGTCAGCCTCTTGCTGCCACTAGTTATAATTCACTAGTGCAGGCACATTCCATGTTCTATTAGTAAATTTTTTCTTGGTCAGTGGTTTTCAGCAAGTATTCATTTCCATGAGCAGGAAAGGAGTATGTGATCTAGCACAGAAACAGATGTAGATCCAGCGGAAAAAAACCCTTCCTGATGTGTTGCTGTTTTCCAGTGTTGTCATACAGCTGAAACAAGTTTTCTTGTTGCTTTGAAGTCAAGAAAACTTTTCAGCCCACTTCCAATCCTCAAATGTAAAGAAGAAATAACTCACTAAGAGCCTCTGGCATTTTCTTAACGCTAGATGGCATTCTATGGAAAGACATCACATAAACCCAACTCATCCAACACGTCCTGCACTGCTGTTAAATCCCTGCATCTCAACGACACCTTCAGCTTTGTGTGGAAAATTTTGAGCAGCTTTGTTAAGGGTCAAGACGGAATGATAGAAGCCGATGGAAGAAAAAGTTTTGCTGTGCTACAAAAGGAGGCTGTTGTGAAGATATCAGAGAAATCAAAATGCTACCTGCAAGTCTCTTGAAGACAGTTTTCTGGATTTAGAGATTTTGGTTTTCCCCATCTTTATCTATGTTAAACGTGGTCTTTCACCACAGTGTTGTCAGTGGGGCTTAACAAAGGATCTCCTCCATCCTTACCCCAATTTTCCATGGAATAACACCTCATGCCCATTATTTTTAATTAGGGGGCAGAAGGGCAGTAGGTTGTGTGAAATACTGATAGCAATTACCTCCATCATCAGTTAATAACTTGATAGTATAAAATATTTCTCCTAATCTCTGAAGAGGAAGTAATAGCAGACATGGGAGTCTTCTCCTTCCTCCATTCCTCCCCTCTGGACAAGGGCCACCACTTTGGAGAACTACTTATGCTGTTGGGTAGGAAAAACAAAGTGTCTTGAAGGTGCTATTGGAGCCTTACTGGTTTCTGCCATGATGTAGAGCTGATAGCAGGACCCTGAATATTGCACATGCTGTAGCAGGCTGGTAATGGGTGAGGAAGAGTGTGTGCCCAGGCTGAATTCACCCGGGCTCATTTTTTTACCTCCCGTGGCTTTGTGGTGGCTGCATTTTGTGTGACCTCTCATCCACAGTGGAGAGAAGCATGAGGAGGTGAGCTAGAAACTGAGTGTAGTACAAATAGAAACTTGTGCCATGGTGTGCTATTCCCTGGTGCTTCACTGGCTGGCTTTTGGGGTGTGTGAGGAGATCTGTTCCCTGCACAGCTGCAATAATATTCCTATCACACAGCACAGAAAACGTGCTGGCGTTTGGAGCACACTCAGTAGATTTTTACCTGTTACTGAACGTTACCTACACACAGGTTATTAAAACTCTCTGCGTGTGTAGCAGAAGGTACGGAGACTCTGTTGTGAAGAGGATAATCCTGAAATAGTGCTAACAGTCATAGAGGTCACTTTGAAAATGACCATTTACAGTATAGGTGTAATTAAAAAAATTTCTATTTACAGCATAGGTGTAAATTACATGGGGGTAATTACACCATGGGTGTAAAGAGAGTTTTCCTCTTCTAGAGCGTTGATTAATACAGGTGACAGTGGTTTTAAGCAGCTAACCTTAAGCATAGATGGTTTCTTAAAGCATATTCAGGAGGAGACTGATAGGGCTTTGTCACAAATATCCTACATGATAAACGAACCCTGAAAGCTTTTGGATAAATGCAAATGCTCCAGCTAGCAGGTGTCTTGTTCAAGCAGATCCTTCTGCCTCCACATGTGCTCGGAGCGATACCTGTTGTGGAAGCGATGCTTCGCATACTGTGCGCTAACGCTGCGTGTGAGGAAGGCCAAATACAAACAGAAATTTGTCATTGAAATGACCTTGAATTCTGATTGAGAGCCACAGAGCCAGGGCGAGAGCAAAATCAAAGCTCTGTGGGGAAAGCATCTGGTGCGTGTCACTGCTGACAGCCTCTACTGCAGCGAGCAGGGAAATGGCTGCCAGCGCTTGCAGAGAGCGGATTAGAGATTAGGAAGTGTAGGAAAAGAAGACAAAGGTCCGGGTTATACGCTTGCACACTGTTGCAGCCTCCTAGGGTGCAGTCTCCTGTAACTTAGTTCTTGTAATTGGATTAGCAACAGTGACAGAAAGGCATAAATCTATGAATATAAAGGTACACGAAAGGATTTTGTATCTTCCTGAACTGAAGAATGTAGTGATGGATGCTCAGCATTTCTCCCTGATTTAGCCTGGTGATCCAGCCTGTCCTTTTTCTTCTGTACGTGGTGGCTATGAGAGGCAGCATGGTTGCTCATTTTGAAGAAATCAAGAGGTGGGCCAAACTTTGTGTCTACTCCATTTTCTTTTTCTGAAGGCGACAGGGCAAGGCATCCCAAAAGATGAATGAACAGGCAAGGCAGATGTTAGTTATTCTGTTGGCATCCCAGACCTTCAGGAAGGACGTCTGGAATTTTGACATTTTCTAAACAGGAGCTTTGACTTACAAACCTGAGAACAGATTTCCTACAGATCTGTGTCTTGTGGTGGGCAGTGTGTCATGATTGATGTCCAAGCAAGTATGAGCTTACCTTCTGAAGCACCTTCTGGAGATGCAGCGGTTACAGAGGTGGACTCTTGTTCTGTCACACAGGTTCTCTACTGTCTAATGAGATATCCTTGGCTGGACAACTTACCAGATCACTTCTCCATTTCCTGGATGCTTTCACAAAACTGTTTACGTCTAATTATCCTCGGAACCTCAACTTTGATGGCAAATTTATTTCAAGTTGCTGGAGGCTAGGACAAGACTACATGGATGTACATCCACGTGTGTGCATCTGCTCACTCCTTTGCAGGACAGCATCATTGCACAAGTACTGTTTCCATGGAAACAAGGCTAAAAGTACCGAATAATAGAAATTAGAGACTCATCTATCAAGTATTTTCTATCCTGGACAAGGTTGTTCTCACCTGTATGTGTGTCTTCACGGATTTATGGAAGACTGTGGGTTGTATTTTTTTTTGTTGGTGCTCTCTTCCTGTGGTACATAAAGAAGGACCCTCAGCAATAGCTGTCCCTGTTGTTATTCCTTCTGAAGAAAGATGCTGCATTGCATCCCCACGTGCTGCTAAAACACCTCGATGAGCTCAGAAGTTCATGTGAAGGATTTTTCCCCAGTGTTGGTTGCTCTGTGACGATGTCCCTCAGAAAGCAGCCCCTGGGGCTCTGAAATAGGCAGCCTGAAGCAGGCTGTGCACTGGCAGTTCTCTGTCTTTAAATCAGAGGCAAACACCCTCTTCATGCCAGCACTGGGAGTGTCAAAAAGGCACATTAGACACTGATTTATCCTTACCCTGCAGCTCTCCCCGCCAGGCGCTCAGGACAGCTGGGCTCTGAGCTCATGGTCAGACGTGCACCAGTACCTGGCTGTGCATGCCCCGTGCCCTGCCCTGAGTGAGCTGCCGCAGCCAAACAAAGCCTTTGGAAACCCACTAAAGTGCTCTTGCAATCTGCATGTAAGTAAGACTCTGCACTTCAGAAAATCTTACATTTTATTTCATAAACATAGGCATCTGCTGCTAATTAAAGTAGCAGCATATAATTATACCCTTTCTTATTAGTAGATACAGAGTCTGACAGTTGCTTAGATACAAAATAAGCAACTACAGATTGTCTTCTGCGCTTTAACAAGCACAGAGAGCAGGAACAATAGAATTGTAAACTTCTATATTATCTTCAGTGAATGTGCCTGGGAAAAAATATGTTTAATCTCATTGGTAGCTTGTAATTTTATCTGTAAGGTTCTTCAACTACCTCTCTGCTTTCTTCCATGAAGCACCAACCAAAAACTTTCCATGGAGAAGGCAGGATACTTCCTTGGGGAAAAAATTAGATGGAAGAACAACAGTCTTGCTAACAGCCACTGTTTTGCCAAGACCCCATTTTCTAGGTTTTTATTTCCAATGAAAGTAAGCTTCTTCTTAGTGATTAAAAATATCCAGGAGCTAGTGCAGTTATCACTGTAGAGAGATAAATAGGAACATAAACCGTGCACACACCGTAGCTAATATTTTTAAAAGGCAGACATTGTAAAATGTGGTTGCCTTATTTTTTACGGGTTAAGTTCACAGCCAAAGCACTCTGGATGTGACAAGATGGATCTACAGCTTTCCTAGCAAAGTCCCTATTGCTTCTTATCAGAAAACTCATGATGCTATATTGAGAAATCACTTCTCTTGCCCCACAGAATATGTCAGCCGTATCCCGAGAGGCACATTTGTGTGTGTGACCTTTTCTTTTCTCTCATTCTGCTAATAACCCCCAACTTTCTTGGCTCACAAATCCAAAACTCTGTTGATACACCTACAGTCTCAGTGCTCTTGTGATTAAACTGTAGGGAATGTAATCAGAGCAGTTAATGCCACAATAATCCTCCTGATCCGTGCGGTTATCTCTGAAGATATCAGAAATGATGCTGCCTGGAAAAGAAATGATGTATGTTCTGGTTAATTCTCCACCAGCAAACCTTTGGAGGAATGCACCGAGCTAACCTTCAAGATGCTAAAACACTTGAAGCCGCGATGAGATTTCAAATGCCTTTGTTATTGACTATCAAGGATGTTCAGTATTTCTCAACGGAAGCAGTTAGCTTATTCCTAAAAAACCACCAACAAAATAATCCCCCAAAACCCCACGTTCATTTTGGACAAGGTCTTTCTTTCCTCTGCAGCACTTTGTTGTTGTAAGGACCTAAGCAAAGGGAGGAGCTCACAGGGGTGCTGGTAGGGCTTGGGAGGCAGAGGGTGCCTGGTGAACGCCACCAACACAGTGAAACCACATTTTCTTGTGTGGCCAGTTTGGAGAATTAAGGGTTGAGCAAGTTTCTTCTTCACTTAGAGCAGCTTTTCCAGAATTCAGGGCATTGTTTTGTGGAAAGCTGAAGGCAAAGTTAATAGGCAGAGGAGCAGCTGAGACTGGTTCCTCAGCAGAGCGGGTACAGGCATTGCTTGGTCTGCTGCTGAGTTACCTGTCAGATCACCAGTACAGCAGCTCACTTGCACAAGGAGATAATGTTTTGAGGTTTTTTCCAGCCATCTGCTTATTTTCTAAGATCTTTTAATTCCTGATAACTGTGAGTGTTTACAACCCGGGTTCAGAAATGAAATGACCCTCCTGTACAAGAATATTAATGTCTGATTTTCCTCATCCTTCCCCAATACATGATAATAATAATTGCCACCTGTACTGACTAGTACTAAGTATTTTAGTGATCTGGGTGTCAGGCAGGAGTTTGGGTTCAAGACGGAAATGGTTGTGTGGTCTGTTGGTTGTAGCTCACAACCAACATGTCTCCCAGGAAGACCCTCCTGGTGAACACAAGTCCAGGGAAGTGGAGAATGATGGTTTTCTTGCCGCTGCCTGTGCAGCCTGGCTGAAGCTGTCAAGTTGGCAAAGGTTAGGTAGGTGAAATTAGGCTGTACACCATACTTGGAAATTACTTTTCATATGCTTGTTAGTGTCCCAGATTTAAAAAAGGGAAAAAAGAGGGAAAGAAAAGGGCATTGAAGAGGGGGGGGAGGGGGAAGGAAAAGAAAAAGATCAAGGGAAAGGGAAAAGAAAAAGAATAAAAAGGGGGGAAAAGGAAAAGGAAAAAAAATAATAAAAGAGGAGGTTTCTGAGCCTGCTGCAGTCACTGGGTGTAGATGTGTAAGTACACTGTGACGACTGAGTGTTGGTGGGTTTGGAGCACCTTTTCCTCTCTCCAGATGGCCTTTTAGTGTCAGGGGGTTATTGCTGTTGTCTCTCCTCTGAAGCATCACCAGTTTTAGATTTTGCCTTATTGTTTTGGTAAACGTGCCTTTCAGTAGCTGGCATGAATACCTGATCAGTCTACTTGGCACTTTCCAAGTTGTGCAGATCAA
>NW_010287765.1:46201-67535 GCF_000700745.2 Antrostomus carolinensis
CAGATAAAAATGCTTTTTGTTTCCAAGCTTTTATGCTATGGTCATCATCAGGATGCCAGTAGAGAAAGACCAAGACATCTTCTACTCTTGCTGTGTCGTTCCCTGGAGCTGAATCTCCATCTCCTTCCAGGCTGCATGTGAGCTAGTTGGTTTGCTCTGTGCTGTGTGACTCCTTACAGTCCACTGAGAATTAATGTGAAGGAGGGCACACAGATCAAAAGACATCAGTATGATATGGGGACACCATCATCTCCCACATCTGTATGATGTGGGGAAAACATTACAAGAAGGTAAAATGCTGCAGTGAAGAACTCTTAACATCTTTTCCCATCTCTGTTTTTGCTAGTGGGCTATTTTCCTTTCTTTATCCCTGTGATACAAATTTTATTATCCCAATAACAATAATTTGTCAGATCCTCCTCTGTCTGAAGGACTCCTTACAAAAGAACTTCACTGTGAGTTCCTGTGCTCTGTATCTCCCCATCAGATTTTTTCAAATATTTTGGTGTGAGTTAAGAAGCTTCTTTCTTCTGCTGATTTTTTTTCTTAGCATGAACTCCGTGGCCCCCAGAGGTAGATTCAGAGTTTAAAGGTAAGCGAAATGCAGTGTCACTGGCTATGCTTCAGGCTTTTCCACATAAAACACAGAAGCATAACAATCCATTCACCTCCTTCCAAAATAAGTATAGTGGACAAAGTCACACAAAAATCAGTAAACTCCTCAGTATAACCAGCTGAGTTGGCTGCTCACCCTTTTGACCTGTGGCGTGAGATGGTTTTTAGCAACTTTCTGATTAAGTTACTTGTAAATTTCTCTCCCTCCAGAGCACCATGGATCCTTTTCAGGAAACCAAATTTCAAAACAACATAATCTAAGAGGTTGCCTGCCACAGTCTTGCTTGACATTTTGGCTTCAGGCAAGACAGGTAAGTGCATTGGTCTGCTGTGCTAAAAATAGATTTATCTTTCTTTTTTTTTCTTTTCTTTTTTTTTCTTTTTTTTTTTTTTTTTTTTTTCCTTCATATGAAGCATCTTCTAACCCAAGCTCAGGTGATTAAGTTGCCTAGTGGCACTGCAGATGACTTGTGGGGGTTTGCTTCGTGCTTGGATGCAAGTACAGGCTCTTCTGACAAAATATGCTCACATGTGATAAGAAAACCAACCTCCAATGAGCTTACAGACTCAGTCTGTTCCTTGGTATCCCATTTTTTTTCATAGACCTCTCATTAAACCTCCTTTTCTGTACTTTTCAGATCCCTCACCTTTTTAAATAAGATATTTTAATTAAGTTTTTTTAGTATAGCATTTTTTAATAAGAGATCCTCCTCAGCTAACGTGCCTCTTTCCAGACAATATCTCGGGCATCTCACAAAATAGACCTCTGAAAGGCTGCGGATGTCCTCTCTGTTCATTCAGTGTCTGTTTGCTGGTCATGCTGCCAAGGATTTTGCTACTTCAGCAGCACAAGAACAGCAATTAGAGCTCATCTTTATTAGAAAGGACTTCACAACACAAGTGGAGGTAGTTCCCAGCCGTCTGTAGCTGCCAGGCTGCAGGAGGAAGCTCTCCACATGAGCAAGTGCTGCCCATGGACAAGCTGGGGTGCCAATGTTGCTCCCAAGGCACAGGTCCATGGGTTTTTGGTGCAGGTGTGTGTCTGCACATCACTAAGGAGGTGGGGGCCAGGTGGGCAGAGGGGGAGATATGAGGTTATGGCACCAGAACAGGATGGGAGGGCACGGAACATCCTTTTTGCTCTATCTGAACAACATGCATGGGCTGGCAAAGGAGTGGTACTGCTTTGTCCCATGATCACTGTGGAGGGATCACTGTTGGGGGGTCTACGCAGGTTCAGTCTGAGAGAGCTCCCTGAGCAGATATCTCTCCCTATATGCAAATTACACGTTACTACACATCCAGGAGTAAGTTCCTAATATGATACATGTGATCTGGGAAAGAAGGTATCTGAGAGGTGGCAAAGTGATCCTTCAGCTAGAGTGGGTGTAAAACACCAAAGTGACAGAAAGGCTCCTTCTATCCCCACACGGGCTGAAACAATGTTTAATTTGTGCTCTCACAAATGCACAGAGCTCATCAAAGTTGTAAATGCAATCAGCCTCTGTAAACTGACGAGCAAGAAAGGAGGAAAACTGGGGACCCGGGACCTGCTTTGAAGCTTCAGTGTGTCACCTTGATAAACTACAGGTCTCAGCAGTGTGAGAGAGAGCCTGGAGCGGGGTCCTTTTTGGCAGACAGCTCTCTTCAGACTGGCCAATGCTTACCTGTTGCAGTTAAGAGACATCTGAAAGGTGCAGTGAACTGGAATACCTCGCTGTATCTTGGTGCATCTTATACCTCTAGCATCAGTAATATCTTTGCTAACAGCTGTCTTGGAGAAACCTGAAATAATTCCTTGACAGAAAATTAGGTTCCAATGACAGGTCAAGTCTGCATTTACTCATGCCATGCTTTGCTTTTGTGACTTTACTTCCAAGGTATTACTCAAGATCTTGCCACGTTGCTTTGCCAGAAAAAAAAAGAGTTTTGTTTTTCTCCAAGGTTTGTTGGCCACTCAGCATGAACTTCAGTGAATCTGACAAATCTGAGATGCTTTTGCCTCAATGGACCAAAAGATATCCAGATAAATGCTGTTGCACTGAACACTGTTTTGGTGTCTGCAGTCCAGGCAAAATGAGGAAACATGCATATTGTCACAACGGGGTCATGTTGTCCCCTCTATAGAACACAAAGCTTTTTTCAAAGTATAGGTTTCAACAATTTGTTAGTCACTGTGTTTTTGAAAAAGAACCTCCAGTTTTCCTCTTTGTGAGTGTTCTTCCTGTGCTGTAAACAGTGACACTTGATCAAACATCCTGACACCATTATCATGAGTTATACCTAACACCTGAATGAAAAATCTGTGTGTAGGTGTCATGGTTTAACCCCGACTGGCAACTAAGTACCACACAGCTGATCGCTCACTCCCTGTGATGGGATGAGGGAGAGAATCAGAAGAGTAAAGGTGAGAAAACTTGTGGGTTGAGATAGAGACACTTTGACAGGTAAAGCAAAAGCCACGCACACAAATGAAGGAAAAGAAGGAATTCATTCACCACTTCCCGTCATCAGGCAGCTGTTCAGCCATCCCCAGGAAAGCCGGGCTCCGTCATGTGTAATGGTTACTTGGGAAGGCAAAGGCTGTCACTGGGAATGTGTGTGTCCCTCCCTTCTCCTTCTTCTCACAGGTTTCTATGCTGAGCATGACATTGTACAGTATGGAATATCCCTTTGGTCAGTTGGGGTCAGCTGTCCCAGCTGTGTCCCCTCCCAGCTCCTCGTGCACCCCCAGCCTTCTCGCTGGCAGGGCAGTGTGAGAAGCTGAAAAGTCCTTGTCTCTGTGTAAGCACTGCTTGGCAACAACTAGAACATCAGCATGCTACCAACATTCTTCTCATCCTACATCCAAAACACAGTATTATACCAGCTACTAGGAAGAAAATTAACTCTGTTGCAGCCAAAAGCAGGACAGTTGGCTACAGGGGAGGTGAGAAACAATAGAGACTATTTTTCTGACGGTATCCATGTGTTCACAACTCTGTAGTTTTAGTCCAGCTAGACAGTTTCTGCTCGTACCTTTCCTCGTTGTCTTTCTTCTTTTTCTAAATCTGCTCTGGGTATCCAGTCCCAGCCCCAAGTCACCACCTTACGTGGCGGTTCTGCTGCTCGAGGCTGTACTGGCAATGTTGAGGAAATCCAACAACCAGGAAAGACTGTGGTGACACAGCTGTTTCTCTGCAAGCACATCCCATGTGCCACGTTGCTCTGTCCTCTAATCCCCTTGAGCAGACATTTTCATTCCCATGTCATACACTTCTAACTTACACCATATTTAAGACCTTTCAGCTTCAACTCTTGTTTCTCCAATGGTTAGAGTATTTTCCTTGTGTTCTCCGTGCATCCCTCAAAGGCTTTACCGTGCAGGAGAGCAGCGTTCAGCATGCCATACCTCATTCATAAATTTTCCCAGGCACTCTTCTAGACCCAGCCAACAAGGGCATTTGTTAAACTGAACCGGGAGTTCAAGCTACGTGATACAGTATCTGTGGAGTTGACTGAGCTTGCGGAAAACTGACAAGAGATGATTTCTTTCAACTGTGAAGCCTTGAACCGTGAAGTTCACAGCATTGCTCATCCTTTCAGAACACTGTCATAATTTGATGGATTAATCAGGGTTACTTAGCAGGGATGCTTACCTGGCAGGACAATTCTCTGGTTTCTGTGCCTCTTGTATATGAAACTCAAGGACAATGAGCAGCTGTATCTGGATCAAACAGTACTGTTAAACTTCACTGCCAAGACATATGTGAGTTTTATGTTTCACAGCTGATTTTTTCTCTCCTTTGCTGCACTTTGTATTTGGTGAGGTGCACACTTAATTGTAACCTGCATTGTTGCATCTGATGATGTTCACAGAGCCAGGGGATAGGGGAGAAGATTGGGGGGGCAAGGATAAGGAGGCTTGTAGGTTGAGATAAGAACAGTTTAATAATAGAGAGAAAACTTAAAAAAAGACTAGTATTAAAATAGTAGAGATAATGATAACAGTAACAAAATATGCAAGTGAATGACACCCCATGTTATTGCTCACCCCCCTCCTGACCGAGCCCGGCCTGTTCCCAGATAACGATCCCAGAGGAGCGACAATCCCGAACTGAAACCACAATCCCGGAAGAATGAGAGCCCCAGCAAAAGCCAGAGAGAGCAAGAGAGGAAGACACCCTCACTAATATAGTGGACATGATGTGATATGATCTGGAATACCCCTTTGGCATATCTAACTGTCAATTTATTAATTTAAATATTCTTCTCCCCCCCCTTAAATCTTGTGCTTGTGGACAAACAGAACACAAAGTCCTTCACTTCCAGTGACAAAAATGTAAACACTGGTACGTTATCAGTGTCTCTCTCACAGCGAGTCCCAGGCAGGAAGCAAAACACAGCACAATTCTAGCTACTGAAAAAAACCCCAAACCCAGCTCTATTTCAGCTAAAAACCAGGACACTCACTCTGGTTAGAATATATTTGTTATTAACAGTCCAGGGCACGTCATTATTATTGTTTAAAGCATACTTGGGCTTCAAGCCTTCTGGTGCAAGTTCCACTGACAGCTTTGAAATCAAACTTTCTGTCCTCTGTCCTTCCCCAGTAAGTCTGTTCAAGCTTCTTTAAGCCTACCATGGGAGGTGATCAGCTCTGAGACACAAGACTGTACAGACATGTGTGTGTGCCAGCATCCTGAGGCTCAAATGTTCTTTGTCCTGGGGAAAGGTCATAGAACACCTTTTGCTGGTGAAGCCAGAGCCCTCGTTTGGGTTGGCTGTGAGATGGCAAAGACAAGACCCTTTTGGCCACCCACATGGAGTGTGCTCAGCTCAGACCTCGTGGCTTGTGATTCTTCCTGCACCCCTCTGGGTGGCAGCCTGATAATCAGGTTTCTTTCTTCTCCCATCTTAAAGAGAGGTCAAAAGCAAGCTAGCTTGCTGCTTTCTTTCCTGCCTGCCCTGATCTGTGTACCATGCTCTGTGCTTTTGGCACCTGCCTGGGCAGCTTGTATTAATACTTTGGTTTCAGTTTTCAGCCTTTGATCTGTTCTCCTTTAGCTGTTAATCGCCTTATCTCATTCATCAGTGAGACTGCTTCTCCCCTGAGAGGAGATGGTCTTTTCCTCTGCCCTGTTTTCCCTCATATTAGAGCTACAACCCATCCACAGTGCCTGCACTTAGCTCTGCAACCTATTTTTCTCTAAGGCATTGCATACAGCAGAATGCAGCTCCTCAAATTACATCTCATCTGCAAATGGACTTGCTTTTAAATAAAGTCTCGTGGGATCTGTATAGGACGAGACCATAGTCGCGTCAGGACTGAAGGCAGGAATGTGTTTTGCAAAATGGCAGGGTTGTATTTTGGGTTGGATTCAGCCCCTTGTGAGGCAAAAGGTGCTTCTGCCTCAGATCAGATGCTTGGACTAGAAAAGGACGATTTCTCTCTTCTGTGACTCACCTGAGACTGCAAGTTCAGCTTAATAGTGTCTTATTCCTGGTAACAGGCATCTTCAGAAGCTCTCCAGCGTAGAAGGCTTGGATCACCTTTTCCCCCTCAAATTGCTCCAGCAGATCAGGAGTGAGCAATATGGTCTGATTACGGCTTCCAGACTTGACCTCGTGACTGCTCTGATAAACCCCAAGGCAAAGCCTTAATCCTTTTCCTAGACATCTCCCTACAAATTGTGTTCTGTTAATTGAAAGCCCTTTTTAATTAACATTTTCAGAGTACCCTTCTTGAATAGCCACTAATTAATGTTTGCTCTATTTTGGCATAGTACCCAGTATAAAAATCTCTTTTAAATTGTTTTGTTTAAACCATTGCAATGTGGATAGCTTTACACCTTCCTTCCAAGTGTTTGGACTTTTCACTTTTTATGTAGCTTAACTATATATATATTTTTTAATGCTTTTGTTTTTTCCTTTTTCTTTTTCCCTGCAGTTTTGCTGCAGTTTGTCCTGGAAATATCCTGAACCATAGATTTCTCCTCTGTACTGATTCTGTAAATGCCTATAAAGTCTCCCCGCTTCCACGTGAATATTTTTTTTAACCTTCTCTAACCCAGCAAACAAATGATTTCTGGCTGCTGCAGAGGAATTCAGCCTGCTCTCGGCCATCTTGTTTCAATACAGCTACTTCTTGGCTTGCTAAATATTCCACTTTGAGAAGTTTTAAAAGTAAAATTTTAATAAACTATTTCCTTCCTTTTTTGTAACAAAATAAAACCCCTTTCATCCCTAAACACATACAGCTTGTTCACACAGCTCACTGCTGCTGAGCATTAGCAGTGTGATCTGCTAGGAAACCTTCTTTTCTGAGTTACAGAAGGTCTTCTCTGCTTGAGCCCAGCTGGATGCCCACCCGCTCTCTCTCCACACCTGCCTGTACCGTGCTGTGACGCTGCATGTGGGAAGCCCCAACCTTCCAGCAGCCAACCTTGCTCCAGAGCTGGGGGCAGCTTTGGAACTGGAAGCAGTGGGTGCCGATAGCACGATGCCCAGGCTGATTCATAGAATCACAGAATGGTTTGGGTTGGAAGGGACCTTAAAGATCATCCAGTTCCAAACCCCCTGCCACCTTCCACTAGACCAGGTTGCTCAAAGCCTCATCCAGCCTGGCCTTCAACACTTCCAGGGAGGAGCAGCCACAGCTACTCTGGGCAACCTGTTCCAGTGTCTGACCACCCTCACAGTGAAGAACTTCTTCCTAATATCTCATCTATACCTCCCCTCTTCCAGTTCAAAGCCATTTCCCCTTGTTCTATCTCTCCCTGCCCTTGTAAAAAGTCCCTCCCCAGCTTTCTTGTAGCCCCTTCAGGTACTGGAAGCCACTATAAGATCTCCCAGGAGCCTTCTCTTCTCCAGGCTGAACAGCCCCAACTCTTTCAGCCTGTCCTCATAGCAGAGGTGCTCCAGCCCTTGGATCATCCTGGTGGCCTCCTCTGGACTTGTTCTAACCTGTCCATATCCTCCTTATGTTGAGGGCCCCAGAACTGGATGCAGTACTCCAGGTGGGGCCTCACAAGAGTGGAGTAGAGGGGGAGAACCTCCTCCCTCAACCTGCTGGCCACGCTTCTCTTGATGCAGCCCAGGATATGCTTGGCAGGTATTCGCCCCAGAGCTTGTACCACAGTGCTGATGTAACCCTCCAGGCTTTGGAAGGTGCCAACCCAGTACCTCCTACTGACAGGAGGAAGCTGAAGTGGGAGCCAGTTCGGGAGTGAGGACAGGTGACTACTGAGTGCTCCCAGAGGAGCAGTAACCCCAGAAATGTCTAATATTTTTCCTCTGCAGACACCCATTTTTCAAAGGTGATGTACCTTATTCTGAGCAAAGGTGGGTCTGGCTGCTCCTGGGACGATGAACTGTACTGCTCTGCACTCCTCTGACTCAGGGTCACGCCGACAGCCCCTCCTGAACCTTGCTAGATCCTCAGTTGCTCAGAAATCTCCAGATAAGAAAAGACACAGGGGTGTTTTTTTCATTTCTAGTTGTCAAAAAGATTGCAAGACCTTTTTTTTTTTTTGTTTTGTTCCAGATGGATGTGAACTTGCCCTAACAAGCCAAGCCTTTTCCATCTTCATATTAAATTGCCTCAGTGTATTTTTACATGGGGCTATGCTGAGTACAGCATACAGGAAAGTTAATAATGGAAAAGCAAAGAAGTTAAAAGTAAATCTGGAGTTTTAAAATTCATTCACGTTAATAATGCAAACTGCTACTTTTTAAAATTCCTTGCTATGTTTTTACAGTGCTGTTTCAAAAATCTCTCCATAAAGAAGGCTAAAAATCAACTACAACTTGTAACTTTTTAGGTTGCTTATGATTTTAATGGAGAAGCTGCTGGTATCCATTGGTTCAATGATTTAAAGACTTTAGGAACATGGGGGGAAATTGAGGAAAGCTCATGTATTTCCATTTGTGTTGTGACACCACTGCAAGACTCAGGTGAGGCTTCCCTGCAGATGGCTTGTGAGTGTGCTGCCAACTCCAAATGCTGTCCTAGCATGAGGTTTAACAGAGAAGAACCAAACTGGTTCTCCCTACCCCCTGTTTTGTTTTTTGTGGTTTATATGGGAATGTTTTCTAAGACCTGGAAGGCTGGGTGTTTTCTCTCTTTCTTTCTAAAAGGTAAATTTCCCATGGAATTACCTGATATAAAAAGCCTGAAGGGACAGAAATCTCTGAATATTTGGGAATAGTCAAGCCCTGGCATGGTGTTGGATGCTCAGATAGGAAGCTCCTGGAGCACAAAGATTTCTCTGTGAGTTTTCATAGTGCTATGCTGCTCGAAAGCTGTTCTTCATTTAGTGGAACTTAATGGACTTATAGAACCTTTGATATGGGGAAATTTGTCAGATTCACATTGACTTAGAGCAGTTTAACAGTTCTTAGGTGCAGTATTTTCACTGAGCTGGAAATAGTTAGTAAAGTATATTTGAAAGAAAGGAAAACATTCTTAATATCATTAAGATACATTTGATTAAAAAGAAGTAGAAAAGGCTTGGCAAACAGAATTTGCCACTTCTAAACATCAGAACAGATAGAATTACCAGGTCAGTTTTGGGGATTTAAATTTTAATCCTTGAAGAAAGCAAGTTGGAAGGATGCAGCTGCAACCAGTTGTATAAGGTGGTTCCCAATCAGCACTCACAATAACTTTCTGCAGCCACCTCTGCAAGGACAGATCAAGGAGGTGACTTTTTACCTGATGCCCAACTCCAAAAAGCAATGAACTCTGTTTTGTTTGGGATTCTTCTAGCTGGAGACCGTGGGCATCAAACAAGAAGCAGCAGGTGTAAGCAATCTTCCCCCGCCCCCAGGAACACACCAGGTTCTCAGTCCCTTATTAGACCCAACTGGCCTCACCTGGGATCTTTCCCCACCCTCTGACCATGCCCCAGGAGCCCCATTTCAGCCCAGCCTGGGCTGCATTTTGGGACCAGCTGGTGTTTGCTGCTGTGGATTGTGCAGGTATGTGCTATCTCACTGGTTGCCTGGGTCTCTGCTAGAGGGTGGGAGCAAAACTTGGCCAAGTATGTAGGAATTTGAGGTTTTTCTGATGTTTGCACTGCTCTGACTGTGTGGCTGACTTGCTCTGTTATACTTTGTGTATTCCTGTGTGGTGGCAGCTATGCAGGAGCTGCCTGTCCCTCTGGAAACTATGTGCTGCTCAGGCTGAAATGGTAGGTGCTGTGCTGCTAGCAGTTGAGATTAGCTGAGCTCACCTCTTTCAAGGAGGTCTCTTGATGGATCATCTTTCAAGGATGAAATCTAGGTAAATAAGATTCCCCTCTGAGAATGGCTCAGAGGTCCCCACAGGAGAGGTGGGAATGGGCACTATCTCCTTCCTACCCTCAGAATGAGAGTGGCTGTAAGGCTGGCTGCTTACAAAGGGGCTGTAAGGACCCAGTTCCCTTTGTGTTTGCTTTTTAACTCAAGGAAATCTTACCTTGATGCCTTACTTTCCCCTGTAGACCAAGTTGTCTTCGCTGTGGAGTTGTTCTCAGGCAGCCCAGGTACTGGCCATGGCAGCAGGGCAGGATTTCACCCCAGCTTGCTGTTTGGTTTTGACAATGTTAGCAGGGTGAGCTGAATAATTTGAAAGGAAAGGGGATAGCTTCCTCATTTAGGGGTGCTGGTAACTCTGGGAGCCCTTTCCAGCCTTGTATTTGCCATCCACTTCCCCAGGGGGAAGCCTGAAGGAGCAAAATTAATCTGTTTCCTACTGTTTAGCTGTATTTATTTTCCACTGCATTCCTCTCTGCCTGCAGCACCACTAACACTCCCAAAGCACCTCAAGTCATTTATTTTCTACCTCTGCCTGTGGCATCGCACCCTAGAGGAGTTTGCTTGAAGCCTTCTGGGCTTTACTAGGGGTGCTTTAGGCATATGAGAAAATAAATAGACTTAGGAACAGTATGTGCGAAATCCACAGTGGGTTTCTAGACTGCCAAGGTTTGTGTATGTTTTCACTTTTAATAAGTGTACATAGATGTATTACTGGGTATCTGGCAGACAAACATGCTCTAGATGCTGCAAACTTGTCGTTTGTGCAGTCTTCTCGGGAGCCATTTGAACAGCTTCAACTTCCCCTTATAAACACTGTAACATTTCTTTAAAAGTTTACATTGCTTTTGATGGTCTCCATTTAATTGGGAAAAACCTTTGCTGTGTTTGTCTTGTTTTATGAGCTTTACTAGGTCATCCAAAGTCCTCTGAAAAAGGAGGAGGCTCTGTTATTGCTGGGGCTGTTCAGGTCTTACTGCTCTGAACCAAGTTGCGCATGCACAGACGAAGGTTCAGGGTTTTGGGATAGATTAGCTGAGGAAAGGAGCTGGTTGGCTGTTTTTATTTGAAGAATGATGAGGCTTGAGGTGATTAAATGGCTACAGGCTTCAAAAGTAACAAGACTTTCATTCTTGCTCATGATTATAAATGGCTGAGAGCCAAAATGGGTCCATTTATTTCCATGACTGACTGCTTAGGAAGTGTCAGGTTCATGCTTTGGATAAGTTGTGTTTGCCCCTTCTTCATGCCTTCAGCTTCTCATGATCTCTTGTAGATGTACCAACACATACTTCACACTTCTATCAGCTGTGTTTCCTTATCCCAGCTGGTGTCACTAATGTGACCTTTAGATCTTCACTGGCAGATTTCTTAGCTGCTGGTTCAGTCATGTTTAAAAAAAACTGCACACACAAAAAATTTCCAAAAGAAAAAAACCCTAGAAAACCCCCCAAACCCACAACAAACAAGAAAACCCCCCAAACAAAAACAATTTTAAAATTTGGCTTAAGGTGGGGTTGGTTAGCAGCTCTGCTGTCCCCAGTTCACAGCCAATCTGGCCTCTGATGGTGAGCCTGCAATCAGGGAAGACTTGAGGAAGCAACCTGTGAGGGTGAGCCAAGCCTTCTTCCACTGATTTCACTTGGGTGCTTTCTCTCCTTCTCCTGTATTTTGCTAGCAAAGGTACCTGTTGCTTGTCTGACAACTGGCTAAGGCTCAAGCTGAAAAAAAGCTCATGAGATACTTAAAACTTTTGTAATTTAAGTTCCTGTGTAGCTTCCCTACTTACCACAGGGGAGACAAATCCTCTTACCTGACCCTCAAATAAGTCCAGCAGTGAAGCTGGAAATGAGCTGTGTGTGACCGCCCAGTCTCTGTGGGAGCCCCTGGGAGTGTGCTTGGCCCTCCTGCCGTACAGGAGTTGATGGAGCTTTATGGGGACCTCAGGGGTTGTCCTGGGCACTCTGGCACTGAAGAAGTCCACTATGCTTGGCAAAGTCACCTGAGGTGACAAAAGTGGTTTGAGCAATTGATAGAGCTTGAAGTTACAGAAGAAAACAGGAACTTCTCATCAAATAATTTAACTTTTCCTATCATACTGCTGCCCCCAGGCTTGCTCTCCTGATGACCCTCTGTGGGCCTGTGCTCACAGGGGTCATAGAAAAACCTCTCTGTCTACTGAGGAGGGGGTGGAGGAGGAGGAGGAGAAACTAAAAAGAAATCTGTCTATTTTATTTTTCCTCCTCTGAAACTGAAAAACATTGTTTTCTAGAACATCATGTCAATCTAGTCTTGCTATGGGGTGAAATCAGTGCTATATATAAATACAGATGTTGAGAGGGAAAAAAATTAATGTAAATGTCTTATTAATGTCTTATTTAATTTAATGTCTTATTCCTGTGCAAACTGGAATGGTTGCACAATAAATACAACGTGTCCAGTCTGCATTTAACACACTACACAAAACCATAAAAATTAAGATTTATTTTTCCCTTTTACTGAAGTCACTCAAAAAGCAATGAAATTAAAAATAACAGCTGATTCGTATGAATTTTCCTTTCTGGGGGTTTATAAATATCGTAAGTATTTCTGTTCTGGACCCTGACACTCTCATTGCCCAGTGCAGAAGGTGTATATGTAAAGACAAGTAGATCTAAAATGCCTCTTTGGAAGAAGTCAGATGCTTCTGAGCAGGCTCTGCAGTGAGACATAATTGATATTACAGCATCTATCCTGCCTCTCTTAAAAGTTAAAATTGAGACATTAAAAAATGATTTCTTCAGTGCATTTCCCCAGGTCAGAATCCAAATGCCTCTGTCTGTTAACACAGTGTGGGTTTTTAAGAAATGCACCTTGTCAGGAGGTGAGGGGAGGCACTCTGATCTCTGCAGCCCCTCTGTCCAATCTGCACCTGAGCCAGCTGCTGAGACTGGTGCAGGTATGGCTGTCAGCCTTCCTCTCCAAGAAAAAAAAACCAGATTCCTCAAACAAGAAGGATGATGTTGAGAGCTTTCAAAGCTCTGGGTTGCTCACCTCCAGTGAGGGAACTAACTGCAAAGCAACAACATATCTGGTAGGAAAACTCACTCAGTAAGGCGGTATTTCAGAATTTGCTAAGATTGGGCATTTATCTGCTGTTTAGTCAGCACCCATCAGGATAGCAACTAATTGAAGCCGAAGGGACCACTCATGGTATAAGATACTGGGCAATGTGAGTAATGATAATACTATTTGGCCTTTAATTAGTCATTTACAGTTCATTTTGGAGCCAGAGAGCTCAGGCTGGATCCACTGCTCTTGCATATGGGTTCCTTGTGGATTAATTTGTAGCTCCCATAAAAGGTGTGAAGGGCTGGTGACAGCAGAGCTGCTGATGTCTGCACCACTCTCCTATCCCAACCATTCATCACCTCAGAAATCAGGAGTTTTCTGTGCTCCTTTGTCGCAAAATATCTGTGGTCTCTCAGGTGTCTCAAATAAATCTTGCTGATTTCTTGTGGTGTGTGCTAAATTACAGCAGCTTTGCTACAGGATAACAAGCCTGGCTACCTCCCAGCTGGTTTCTTTGCTGGTTGTCCATCTGTTAACCTGACCAGGAAAGTGCTATAGATGTCTGTCACAACACAGGCTTTGTTTTTCTTTCTCATTCCTTATGTTGCTGTAAGTATATTTGATTAAGGTCGAACACCTGAAGTCTGTGGGAATTAAAATTCTTGATTATTGCCCATTAACATCTATGCAGGGAGAATGATTCTCAACAGGGCTGGATGGGGATTTTTTTGTTTTACTGCTGGGTTCCTTTTAGAAGTATATATTCCTGGAAATCTCTTTTTTATTGTTGTTGTTCTCCTGTTGTCCATGTACTTTAACAGGTAGACTGATTACTGTGGTGATTGCTGCTGAAAAATGTTGGATGGGCAGATAGGATTGGTGATAACTTTTAGTGCACCCTTAGCATGTGTCCCTTGAGGTCTGGGGTCTCTCCTGGGATCCTGTGCTCTGGTTATTGTGATTTGATGTGGATTGCTGCTACGGCATTGCCCCTGCTCATTAGATTTGACATTGCTGTGAATTTAGAGGTGGTTTGCTGTAGATCAGCTGCTCTCTTAATCTCACACGTGTCCCACTGCTCTGTAAAGCTCCCCACGAATTTACACTACAGTATCTTCTTGGCTGTGTCTCCTTGTTTCTGTTTGTGCTTGCTGTGAGCAATTATATGCATTGCAGTGAGCAACATATCATTTGCCGAATCCTGCCAAGAAAAAAAATCTCCTATTCTTCATAGTTGGTGGTTTTTTCTGGTGTGGTTTTTTTTTTTTTTTAACAAGCTGGCTTCTCTAGTATCAGTCCTTGTCTGTTCTGGGGAATGAATCCTCTGGTGAAAATCTTTTTCAACAATATATCTTGCTGTATTGGTGAAAGCTAGTATTGAAAATTATTGAAAAGCCAGTATGGAAAGCTAGTTTCATCTTGACAAGGGTACATAAGTTTTAGCAGTGCTCCCTTTAGGAAACGTGACTTAGGACTGAAGAATCTGTTTTGGTACCTTTGGTCTCCTGTATTGCTACTAATGAATAATCAATGGGACATGCTCTTGTTTGAGTTTTAAGTGGGAACAGCTTCAAATGAAAGCTGGTGCTACATGGACAGTGAAGTCTAGAGCTGAGTGTCCCATGAAAGGTGGTGAATGCTTATTGGGGAGGGTGGCACCGTATTCCAGCACCTCAAGTCAATGTTGTGCTTGAGCACAACAGCAGTGACCAACTGGAATATGCTTGCTACAAGATCTGCTTGTTCCCACCAAAGAGGTCCTCAAACTGAGCTTAAAATATGGACTACCAGACTTAATGGTGGGAGGGAAGTTGCTGAGGGGAGATGGGCAAAGTAAAAGGTGGTGGATTTGTGCCATTTCTGGAACAGAGTCATCTAGATTTAGATCCTGTCTAGAGGCCTTACCCTGCAAAAATAACAGCCACCCTAGTACAGGGTTAGATCCTCACCCAGCTCCAATTTGTTCCTGGAACTGGAAGGCTTGGCTTCCCTCAGTCCCCAGCTCCTGCAAGTCTAAAGCTGCTGAGGAGTTTCATGAGGATGTGTAGCTAGTGTTATCCTTGTTAAAAGGGGAAGAAAAAGGACCCACAAGCAGCCATATACTTTATCAATTAGCAGACTAGAACTGGAAAAAGAATCATGTCTACCTGTCCTCAGCAGTTTCCTGATTGCTGGATTTATTGAGCCTATTCCTCTTGACTGAAACATAACTCAATATACAAGATTTCATGCTGCTGCTTGATAAGGGTGAAGAGAATATAAAAATCAGTCCTTTGGAGGAGTAAATATTTTCAGCCCTTCACTCTTTCACTTTTCTGCCTTTTCAGTGTTCTCTGCACCGTGAAAGCTTTTAACTTCTCTGCATTTGACTGTCACCCCTGAGGATGTGACTCACCAGCAAAGAGATGGACATGAAGTTTGTGTTCTATGATTTCTTTGTAGGGACACATCTGTCCTGAGGCAGTTCTGCTTTTTAAGTAGCAGGAGGCTTTACTGAGTAGAAGAAAGGTGTTTTTGACTATGACTGGTAAAGGGTATCTACTAAAGGCTTCTAAAAAAAAAAAATGCTCCCCTAAATTCCCTCAATTGTATGTTAACAGGGTTTTGTGTGAATGAGCATCCAAAGGTGGAGTTCAGTCTGTGGAGGCAGCACAAAAAGATGTGGGCATCCTGGAGGCCCTTCCTATCCTGTATTGCTCTGAGCTTGGAAGGGTCACTTCTCTGCTTTTGAGCACAGTTCCAGAAAGAAAGAGAGAGATCTTATTTACACTACAAATAAACCTGTGGCATGTTCTCTGGCTCTGACACAGAGCTCCAGGGAGAGCTCCCAGCAGCAGCTTTCTTTGTGCAGCCACTTATTCTTTCTTCTGTCCCTTATGTTGTTCCCACTCGCATGGTGTCAGCATGCCCCAGGGAGTTTTGCAACTTGAATTCTCCGGCTGACTAACTTACCAGAAGGCTCTGGGGCCCAGGTGTTTGTGATTTACCCCAGGTGTTCAACATCACTTGGAAACAAGGCACAGAATTTTTTTTTCTGGACAAATACAAGTATTTTTGGAGTGTGGAGATGATAGGTATGTTGAGCTAGCTGGCAACACCGATTTTTAAATTTTTATTCCCCACTTTCCTCTAATTTTAGTGTGGTCATCCCTGGCTTTATAGTCTCTGTTCAACCCCAAGGAAAGCACAAAGACTTTTTTCCAAAGAAATCAGCTTAACTGATTGACAAGGAGTGCCATGTCCCAGGAGGAGCAGGTGTTCTGGTCCTAGAAGATTCACAGCTGACATGACAGAGGCAGTTTAGAAAGTGTTAATGAAGTGAATGGAGAATAGGAATGTTAGACTGGAGAGCAAACATGGGGGGCTGCATAATACAGAGACTTTTCCTGGTTTTCAGACCTAGGAAGGAGCTTATGAATAATTAATCTAGAAGCACCTTGAACATGTACTACTGAGACCAGTATGACTGATCATATATAGTAAAGCTGTAGTATCAACTCTTAGCCAAAAGTGGGGGTTTTGGGTGCTGATGTGTGGAGCAGTGAAGCATTTTGAAATGTCCCTCACCTTTTGACACTCTTGTAACTGGTATGTGCAGGAGAGATTGGGTAAGAGTCCTAAGGAAGGGAAAGCTGCTCAAAGCCATTTTCTCTCAGTCTTACCAAAGTGACTAAGTAGTCTTCCTCTTTAAACAGACCAGTCCATCTTTTCTGTCTACTGTTTTATGGCAAGATACTTTATGATGTTCAAGAGAGTTCAGCAAATGCATATAATTTTTCTCAAACTCTTTCGCTATCACTGAGGGAACTTCTGGGAATTTTGCTTTTTCTATTAAAGATGACTACAGTTGTGTAGGAATCTAACTTCATAAGCCCATGAACTTGAAGGAAATGAATGCATTTCCTCCAGTTCCTATGGCTCTAATCTCAATAGGCTTTGAATAATATAAGAAGAGGGAAAGGACAGCTTGTTGTGATGGACAGTTTAATCTCACCTGCCTGCTGTGAAATACACTGGTTGATCTAGAGAACTGCAAAGCATAAATTGCCTTTTTAATACTGATAAACAGTAAGGGGTGGGGGGGAAAAACTTAAGGAAATATTACATCTTAATTGTAGTTCTCTGCTGGGAATCAACAAATTTGGTTCATCCTTGAACTTCTGCTGTTTACTACGTCTCTCAGCCCCACAATAATTATTTCCTTAACCCTTAGCAGGTTGGTGACATAATCTGAGGCACAGCAGTAATTGTATAGCAGCCTGATGATGGCACTCTCTTGTCCATGGTTATTATATGACCAAAACTATCAACCGGCTAAGGATCTGTCTGATTCTTCTGTGACTTTGTAAGCAAATTCATAAACAAAATGATGTCTTAATACAAAGAGAGAGAGGCTAGATAATCCCCCCAGTCCCTTACAAGAGAGTAAACTGCATTCCCTCTCATTTCAGCCTCTTTGACTGAATAGGAAAGGGATAACAGGGGAATAGACTGCAAATATGCAACTTGACTTAATCACAGAACTGTAGGGCTGGCAGTGACACTTCAAGAGTTTGTCACACCCAGCCCTTTGTTGTGCCCTGGGAAGAAATGGGACCCTGTCAAGAAATTTTTACTGCATCTTGCCTCTCTATCATAAATCAGGTCTGGGGTTTATCAGATTTTCAAGATAATCTGATATAAGAGAGATTAAAAGTCCTACAACCTGTCAGCTGATGACCAAGCAGCCTATAGGTGCCAGAGCTTGAGAATACAAACACCACAAAGGATGGAGACTAAGAAGATCCAACATGGGAAAGCAGAATGAAATCAAGTCTGGGCTGAATATTGGGGCAATGCTTCCCATCAATGAGGTCTAACAGGCTGCAGAATACTTCTGGGGAAACAGTAGCAGCAATGCTGTTACGTATGGGCTCTGTGTGTTTAGAAAACCCCAAACCTGCATACAGCCCTATAAAGGGCTGGCCTGTGCCATCAGGGGTGAATAGGCATTTGCCTTGGCAAGGTGTACCAGCTAGTCCCAGGCTAACCTGGCTGGGATGGGAACTGCTTGCTGCAGGAGTGGCTTGCTTCCCTATCTGGGCAGCCAATTATGTGTTAATTAGTTGATTGTGGCCAAAGGAAGGGCCCAAGCCTGTTACACAAAAATGAATATTGCCATTAGTTTATCCAAGAGGAGGTTGAAATTCATGGGAAATCAAGAAGCAATTTCATGACCCATCTGTTTCTCAGGCTTTGTGCTGACCCTCATCCACCTGTGGCATTGCTGGTGACACCTCAGTTCAGCCTGATTTCAGTGTGTTACGTTGAAGTCCTCTCATAGCAAATCAAGCCCAATAATCCTATTGCATTTACCTATTACACCTTGGTTTATGTGGCTTACTTTTCCTTCTACTCCAAGATCCCACAGCACTTACAAGAGCATGCTGTGTTACCGACCCCATAGGAGCGGGGCAGTGTTGGAGGCATATGGTCATGCTTGGTGTGTCCATCTCTGTCTGACACGTGGCAGGCACCAAGATACAGCCCGGGAGCTCAGTGTTTTGAACATCTAGGGTTGGGCAGAGTTTTGCTGTCATGTCTTGGGGAAAATGATCCTCTTCAAAGGAATGGGATCTGTTGTCATGGTGTTGTGTGGAAGGGGTGATGTGAGCATCTGGACTGCTTTCTGTGACACTTGTCTGGGTCACTGGTAGCTCCCCAATTAGCTTGCTGCTGTGAGATGGGAAAGGGTGACTGGCCTCTGTTTTTGGTGCAGCCTGTATCTACCTTCTGCAGTTGTTTTGTGTGAGCCTGGGAGGGCAGGCATGGAGAGCATCCCTTTCCAAGAGCAGAAAAGGGGCTGTTTGGCTTTACTCAGTATGCTTACAAGGTGCAATACACTCAAATATCCCCTTCGGTTTTATTAGAAGAAATCCCATTTGCATGTTACACTGTTATTAGCAGACAATGGGAAGAACATTGGTATCCTGTTAATTATGGGCATGTTAATGATATATATTTCTGCAGTCAAATAGCATTGCAAGCCTATTTCTCGTCTTAATGTTGTGCTGTGCTGTTTGAAATGTTAATGAAGCCAGAATTCTCAAAGGTCATCCTCTGAATGTGTTGGCTTTTTTCTGTTTTGTTTCAGAACAATTTAAATGAGTTTTTGTTCCTAATGTTACTAACTTTAACTTTCCTGTTTAATTAATTAAGGTGTAGGAACACATCTTTGCTGTGGTCAGTGACCTAAATGAGTTCTGTATTCTCCTTTAAAGCATTCCTTGGCATTTTCCTTCTAGGATATGTGTCCTGCTTCTCCTCTTCCCCCAGCCAGCTACTACTCCTTTCTGTTCATACGCTGTGTGAAAGAATGGTTTAAAACAAAATAGAAAACCACACAAAACAAACCACCAACAGAAAAGTCATAATTTAGCAGAACTGAGCATTGCATTTTCCGAGGAGCCATTTATCATCCTCAGAAAATTTTGATTCTTCACAAATAATAGAGAAAAGAACTGGTAATTGCTATTTTCAGCTAATTGGCAGAATTGTGTCATGAAAGAGAATTTCTGCGCTGCCTTTGCTGATGACACTTGAGGGTTGTTTTAAACTTCCCATTGCTACTAAATTAAGAGATTGTCCATTGTCTGTGTTCATCATTAAACCAGTAGGTGGAATTTTCACTTGTTTTTAATACTGTGGATCACAGGGAAGTGTCAAGTATAAAGGATGTTTCCATCCAACTCGGTTTGCATGCTAAAGCTATACAGGCTTGTAATATTCACCTTAATATTGCAAAGTAGTGCCTGATTCAGCTTCCACTCTACAATCTTTCTATTGGTTTCACTGGAAAGTAGATGGAGGCTCTTAAATGTTAGATGCTTTAATGCATAACCCTCCACACAGTTTCCTAGGTGTCTTTAACATCTTCTGTCCTGGGTCTGGAGTTGTTCAGTGGTTGTTAAACATAGAAACACTCTTTGGCTTGCTCAGTTTGAGTTAGTTGCTGGTAGAGTTTTCAGCTCTGAAACTGAGAGCTGATGCTAGAAGTTGCATGCTGAGATGAGTGCCAGGCTTGTGAGGTACTAAGGAGATGTCTGAGAAGGTCTCTGGGTGCCCAAAGCCCTTGGGCTGTGTTTGTGGAGGGAGCAGGTGGCAGTAAGGACTACTAGCTGCTGGAGGAGACCAAGATGCTGGGGGACTGTGGCTTTACCAGGCAGACTGCCCACCCTCAGGCCCCTGTCACAATCCACCCACAGGGTGTTCAGGCAACAGTGACCATCCAAGAGAAAGCTAAGTCCTCTGTGTCCTGTGGGCCATTAGCACTTACTGGGGCTGATGTAGAAGAAGTGCTCAGCTTGGTGGCTGAGCTTCAGGTGGAAGTCTTGGTCTTTACCACTAATGATGGGACAATGTGAGTCCATCTTCTATGTTGCAGGACTGTGACTGAGGAAGTGGTAAGCTCCCAGTTGACTTTGAACTTGTACAGAGTTTACTGCTTTAACTGAATGCACATAAATCTGTGGTGCCTCATGGAGTTTATCCCACAGTACTGACAGAGTTGGCTGATGTTATTGTGAGACCTTTGTTATTTAATGGTCTTGGGAATTTGGAGAGGTCCTAGTCAGCTGGAAACTAGCAAATGTTATTCCAATTTTCAAGAACGGTAAGAAAGGAGACCTTGGAAATTATAGGTCTGTCAATCTCACTTTTGTGCCTGGTAATATTACAGAGAAGATTATTCTGGGAGTTAGTGAAAACACCACTTGAAAGACAATGCAGTCATCAGTCAAAGCCAACATGGGTTCGTAAGGATAAGTCATGCCTCACTAACTTAATCATAGAATGGTTTGGGTTGGAAGGGACCTTAAAGCTCATCCAGTTCCAACCCCCCTGCCATCAGCAGGGACACCTTCCACTAGACCAGGTTGCTCAAAGCCTCATCCAGTCTGGCCTTGAACACTTCCTCATGCTGCCTCTGACTTACTCATATGAGGGAGGTACTGATTTCCTCTTTCTGGTGTCCTGTGATTGGGTGAGAGGGAATGACTTAAAGTTGTGTCAGGGGAAGTTTAGATTGGATATGAAGAAAAGGTTCCTTACTGAGAGGATGGTTAAACACTGGAACAACCTCCCCAGGGAAGTGGTCACGGCCCCAAGCCTGTTGCAGTTCAAGAATCAGTTGGACAATGTTCTTACATATATAGTTTAACTTTTAGGCTGCTCTGCTTGGAGTTGAAGTCAATGATCCTCACAAGTCCCTTCCAGCTCAGGATATTCTATAATTCTACGGTATGACCTAGCTCCCAGTTTGTAAGCCTTTGCTATGGTGGATTGAAAAAGGAAATGGCCAGAGTAGGAATATATAGATTTTTAGTTCCTACTGGGTTAATCAAAACTGGAATGG
>NW_010287765.1:67572-82453 GCF_000700745.2 Antrostomus carolinensis
TATCAGTTGTACTTGTGTGTACCCTTACCTCTATGCAGTAGAGGTAAGCCCGAGACCTTCTGAGGTAAGCTCATTATTTTTCATGTATATTTAGATATCATGATCATACTGTATGTAAAGGGCAAATGTGTGAGTGGAATTTTACCTGCTTCTAACATGAGCAACACAGAGTTTACCTACTTCTTACTTCTTCCATGAAGGTAACTTTAGTCCACTTCCTACATTTCTCATTTTACCATTGAGCTTGTCAGTATTTTTTACCTTCACTGCCTAGGGCTGGAGAGTTCCTCAAATATTACTTTACAGCATGTGTTTCCACCCACATCTCTAAATTTGCATGTTAGAGCACTTCAAGGGCAGCTGTCCAGACTGCAAACCCAACTGTTGTTCAGGTATAGAGGACATTTAATCAAGCCTTTGAACCGAGTCCAGCATGTGCATAACATGCAACCATTGCACAAGCATTGCTGTTTTTTCTTTATGTAAGATGGGGAAATATTTACTCTGTGGTGAACTGCCCTGGAGACAGATATGAGAGTTGTGTAGGAAGAAGTCTATGGCATTTGTAGCTCAAGAACATCCATAAGCTTAAAACTAGGATTGTGGCCATGCAAAAGTAATTTAACACAACTGCAGAGGTTGGGAACATCTTAAAATAATAGAGCAAAGGGAAGCTGGGTTTTGCTTATGCCAACTACAGGCAAAATCATTCTGAGGGTGGTATTTCTGGAAAAATCAAACAAGAATGCTGCTGGACTTGGCAAAACTCAGGGGACAGGGAATGCCTGCCCATGGAGTGCAGCAGTGGAGCTGCCCCAGACCCTGTTCCTAACGCTGCAGGGCAGAAAGTCTTTTTTTTTTTTTTTCCTGCTTTTTACTAAGGTTTTGAAGCAGCCATTGATGCAAAGGTTGATCTCTGCTCAACTTGCAACTGAAAACAGACCAAAAAACCTACAGGCAGAGATTGTCCTCTACTAAATGTTAAATGCAAATGAAGGCTTGGAAGAACATATTGGTGTATGCCTTAGACTAAAGCTTCTTATGCCTCTACTCACAACGTTTAGAGCCTTAACCTCCTATCCTTCCCTGCACAAGAAACAACAAATGCAAAGAAAAGCATGTGGTGAAGTGGCAGGGTAGCTGGAGGGGAGCCCCCGAACTACTGGACAGTGCTGTCTGCAACACCCCTGTTCCAGGAGGTTAAGCAACTTAGTGATGTGGGTGTTTGCCACACTGTGCTATTGGCCAGCTGGAACTTTTTATTTTACTCTTGTAGATTTAGTCACAAAATCCAGCCTTGTACCCAAAGCACTAGCAGATCCATCAAGATGCATTACACTCTCTAGAGCTTTTTATTTTATTTTCTTTAAATAAAGACTGTATATTTGATTTTATATTAGAACTCAACTTTGAGAGAAGATTGATGTTTTCAGCAGACTTTGGCATTTTATGATATTTACAAGGCACAGAAAAGTGCAGAGGAAAAACAATGTGACAATAACTTCTCTCAAGTACTCCAAATAGTTAAGTGGAAGTAAAGTTCTTTGTAGTTCCCTGGCAAAAAAAAAAAAAAAGTATTTTTCTGTTTTGGGAGGTAATAATGGATTTTCATGAGCACTCTTTGTTAATCTGGTTTAATGACACTGAACCCAAATCACATTATAGTTATTTTCCTAGGCTGTGTTGGAGACATGCCACATTAACCCAAAAGAACAAAGCATAGAGATGGCAACAACAACAGTAAAAAGAAAAAAAAAAAAAAAAAAAAAGGAAATGGTAGAGAAGCAGGATTTTTATCACCTGTGTCTGCTTCTTGCACAATGAGTGGTATTCCACTAGAGAAATAGGCACTAGTAAAATGACTGATGAATAGCATTGCCCTTAAATCTTCTGGGAATCTCAGGGGCTTTGGAAAAAGGTTTAATCTTAATTTTATCTTCTTTATTATAATGTCTAGCTGATTAAGCAAAAAAAACCCCCTAAACCCCTGTGTATTGTAGGGTTGCATTATTTTATTATACTGTGCTGTTGCTTCTTGCTTGGTGAGTCTAACCTTGCTCGTCTTATCAGCACCAAAGGTTATGACTGAGTCTTGGTCATGAGCTCACAAGGTGAAGAAAAATGTTGGGGATTTGAGGGATGGAGAAAACCTCTACATTAAACCAATTGTGGAATCTCATGCCTCTGGTGATGTGTAAGGCTTTAGCAGGTGGACATGAAAGGTGTGGTGCCCAGCAAATCCATCCATCTGGGAAGCTCTTTGCTTCTGCTCTACACAGGTTGGTTGTGTCTTGTGAGGAGAGTATATGTCAGTGTGGATTGCCCACTTTTTTCCATACTCTCTTGCATTTACCTCTCCTCTGTGTGTGTAAAAACACATTTTGTTGAGGCTGAATAAATGTTATCTGTCATTTAATGTATTAGATGCTGGCTTTCTGGGAAAGTATTGCTTTAAAAAACCAGCAATAATGGAGCCAGCACAAAAAGAAAGGTATCTTTTGATTATAGGAATTTAATTACTAAGCTGAGGAAGGGATATGATCAAGCTGAAAGTATCTTGATGCCATACACAGAGCATACTTTTACATATATGCACCTTCTTAGTCCTGGTAAGAAAATAAGACAACACACTTGACACATTTGTATCTGTTTTGCTATTTTGTCCTGTGCACTTACTACTTAAAATGGTCTTTATCATCCTGAATACGTACTGAGGGGTTAAGATAAATCATGTCATGAATTTTCTTGTGCTGTGATTTTGCTTTCTGGCCTCCATGAAACACCATGAGAACTTAATCTGTAATTAGTATGTGAGTTATTTGTGGTACTGTAAAGTACTAACTGACTGTAACAGTTGTCTTTTGACACTACACAAATCTCAAAAATGGAGATGTGGGCTAGGATAGCATCAATCTTTTCTTTGTGGTTCAGAAAAGGAATCCATTTTCTTTGATAAAAGACCCATTGGTCTTTGTGATCTATAAATCATTCTTTCAAAAGAAACCCTTTGAAATATCAATTCAAGGTATTCTTGGAGAATATCACTTTATAGCTTTTTCTAAGGCTGGAAGATAATCCTTGTGCCTATCAAAAAGCAAGATCTGTACTATTTTTCATTGAATTTTGCAACTTTAGTAGGAGCTCTCTAAAGGCCCAATATTACCGTCTCTAGTCTTGCGTATTGCACAAAGTTGGAGCTTTTGTGTCAAAATAACATTTCTCTAATGTCTGGTGAGATGATTCAATTAAAACCAGGATCCTATAAACCAGAATTTCTTACAGGGTTGAAAATCCTTAACCCCTTTCATGAGGAACATTGGCATTTTGTGTGTGTGCTTTTTACTTCTCTGTTTAATGGGTGATGGTGTTTTGTTTTGTGGTGTGGTTGGGTTTGGTTTTTTGTTGGTAGTTTTTTTTGTTTGCTTGTTTTTTAAATAAAGGACTGGTTTTCCATTACTGGAAAACTGCTTTAGGGACCCAGCCAAAGCAGCTCTTCTACCAGAGGCCTTTATGTACTGTGGAAATACTTGATATTACATGAATCTGTCCTGGATGTACCTGCCTGTACCAAGACTATAAGTCAGTACATAACGGTGTGGTCCTTGGTGGGACCTCCTGCACCTGGAATAAGCGTGTGGTGGGTCTTTTATTTATTTTTTTAAATCTCCTTTTGAAAGCATTCACATTGTAAAGTTTTTCCTTACTCTGTGCAGGACAGAAACTTTTCTTCATATAATATGAAAGCTGCAGCCATAACTTTAAGGAAAATGCCACATACTGTAAAAATGCCTGCAAAAATTTCCAGGGGAGGCAACAGTGCAGTCCCAGGGTGGCTGCCTTTCAGTGGTATAAGAAATGAGCAGCCCTTAAATGTGAAGAGTTTATCATTCCTCAGAGGCTTTCAAGAACCTGCTGTACAAACTAAATAATAATAAACAATGTAGCTCCTTTACATAAATAATCCTTTTGGTTTTTAATCTGCTGGTTTATTCCCACAGTGGCATATCATTTGCAATATTTATCTCGAGGTATTGTTATTGATCTCTATTGTGCAAAGGAAATGAATTTATCTGCACGAAACTACATTGTTGGAGAGGAACTCTATGGCTGTATTTACTGTTTTCTTTCGTTTAGTGATTACACTGTATCTTTGGGTTTGTGTGTTTTGTTTTGTTGTTTTTTTCTTCTCGATTTATCTTTTGATTGGCTGGCTCAGAGCAGCAGGATGTTTGGTGTGGGCTGTGCAACAGATTTAAGAAGTCAGAGGTACTTTTAATCCAGCTGTAACTTCTTCAATCTGCAACCTGCCTGTGGAAATAATATTGTTTTCCTTTCTATAGCTTTCTCCCAGGGACATCATCAATCTGTACTTTAAGTATTTCCAAAGAAGGGAGGATGGTTAATAGAAGAGGGGAGAAGGAGGGGTGGGGTGGAGGAAGCCTGCTGAAATTGCATTCTTAATAAAGCTGAATGTAGTAGTCCTCAAGGGTGAGAAAAGGGCCAAGATCTGAATGTAGCTGGAGGCCACACAGGAGAGATGGGGTGTTATGGCAAACATGTTCCTCAGCCTATATTCCCTGCTGTGAGGAGAATGTGAGGATCGAAGGCTTGTTCAAAGAGTAGAGCCTTCACCACACTGTTGTCTCATCTAAAACTGTGTAACAAAGAGCGAGAAGCCTCTTAAATCTGATCCTCAGATGAGGGGATAAAAGAGAAAATCACGCTTCTATTTCTGTTCACTTGTCCTTCACAACATTAAAAATGGGGTGGTGGTTGTTGGGATTTCTGTAAGTCAATTATTTCTTTGCTTTTTACCTGGCTTGTATTATGGGTGATGTCAAGGTAACTGACAACTACCAAAGCTTTGGTATTATTCCCATGGGTTTTCTTATCCTCAAAAAAGGGAACTGAACTGCTTTTGTGAGACCCGGAACCCTGAGATGATCCTCCAGAAGATTCGGAGCAATCAGGTGCACCTCAGCCCAGTTGCATGGGCTGGCTCAGCAGCTGGTTCCTGGGGTCTGAAGGGAAGAGCAGCCTCCTAGTGATGGGCATCAAGGGGGGAACAAAAAACAAAACAAAAAACCCCTCCTTGACCTGCAGCAGGATGTTGGTGAAGGGGCATGAACTCAGGAGAGTTCTTAAAAATTATACTTAGAGTACCCCTTTGCTTCCCCTTATGGAGTTCAGATGCCAGCTCACTTCTTTCCCTGGGATAAGTCAGCCCTGCAGAATTACTATGGAAATCTACTGGCTTCAGCTTCTTGTTTGGCTGCCATGAACAAGGAAATCGCATCCTCCTTGCCAGTTGTTCAGCGGAACCAACCTGCTTGCTCCCGGGTGGCTAGGTGAATGGGATTTTGGAAGGGTGCTTTGTGTCTTTGAAGTCTTTTCTGGCTAAATATCATTAATCTTCAGAGTGATTCAGTTCTTAAGGTAATTTGTGGCTTTCTTTTTTTCTTCTCTTTAAATCCTTTAAAGGCGTGATATGGAAAAACTTCTTTGCTTCAAGATTATCCAGTATAATTAGAACAATATCAACTTTGCTCAACCTAGTAAAGTCCTTTATAGATCTTTTTTTTTTTCCTCTCTCTTGTTAAAAGTTAAATCCATGATACATGGGAAAAGGTGCAAGTTATTGTTAATTTATTCTGCTGTAAGCTGGAACACAGGAGGTTCCGCTTAAACTTGAGAAGAAACTTCTTTACAGTGAGGGTGTTGGAGCCCTGGGACAGGCTGCCCAGGGAGGGTGTGGAGTCTCCTTCTCTGGAGATATTCAAGACCTGCCTGGACGCCTTCCTGTGTGATCTCATTTAGGTTCCTGCTCTGGCAGGGAGATTGGACTGGATGATCTTTTGAGGTCCCTTCCAATCCCAAACATTCTGTGATTCCCCATACGCTCTATTCCTAAAACTAGCTAGCACTTTTTTTTGGTTTTGTGTCTTGTAGGATGTGATATTGAGTGCAATTACTTCTGTGAGGGGTTGCTGCCTCTGTGGGAGGCTCTAAGGCGCTTTCCACTTGTAGCAGGTTTACTAATCGCCTTTGCAATGTATGAAATCCTTGTGTAAAGGATGATTGTGCAACAAGGCAGTGCAACTGGGATGTCAAATATAAACTGACCAGACATCGCTGGGTGTGCTGCTTCTCTTACCTATGTGTTTCTATTGATGAAAAAGGGAAATCACTTGCTAACCCACCTCCAGGAAAACCTTATTCCTTGGAGGGGAATTCTACTATATTATTATTAGTGTCTAGGGTTGCTGTTTCCCCATTCCCTCCAGTTTAAGACAGACTGGACTAAGGTCAGTGAAGGGCTCTTAACATGGTCAGGGGTTGGACCATGAGACATGCTGGAGAGACTGATGGACACAGGTTGGTTTAGCCTTGAGCTGGCCCAGAGAGGGATTTAGGGAACTCCTTGCAGCCTTTCTGTTCCCTAAAGGAGGGCTGTAGAGAAGACTGATTTTTCTCAGACGTACAGTGAAAGGACAAAAGGCAGCAGATGGAGATAGCCGCAATGGAAATTTCTATGTGATCAAGGGAAAATTCTTCACAGTAAAGGGTGCTCAAGCACAGGAACAGGGCCCAGAGAGGCTGTGGACTCTGACTCCCAAGATTTTCAAATCTTGATGGACTGAAGCTATGAACAGCCTGGTCTAACTTTGAAGCTGGCCCTGCTCTGAGCAGGGGATGGGCCTAGGTGACCTGCAGATATCCCTTCTGACCTATATTTTTCTGTGGTTGGCTACCTGCAGTGTTATTTTCAGCTAATATGTCTTTCCTGGAATACTTGCTGTGAATTCTTCTGGTTCTGAACCAGGAGCTGAATGCAACTTGTTCATCTCAACTCCAACTTGAGCTGTGACTTTCCAGGTTATGTGGAACAGATGGCTCTGATTTCCAGTGGTCAGGATGATAAAGAAACTGTTTTTAATCTGCTTCAGTGCTTGATTTGGTTGTGGAAACACTTATTGCTCAGATATGACTTGTATCTTCCTCCTGCAAATGCGTTGGTTTGCTGGAAAGCTGACTGAGAAGTCGTGGGACACTGTTTGCTTTTGTTTGTTCATAACTTTAAATTTTACCCATTTGCATTAATACTCCTTCAAACACTGTTCATTAATTAGAATTTGGATTCTACATGTGACCTTCTCTAGTGCCTTGTGTAACCATTCATCATCGTATAAAGGAATGATCATGTTGTTCAGTAGATTTTAATAGTCATTTTGCTTAGATGTAGATTTCTATAGAAGGCAAAAGAAGACTTAAGCCAGCACTGTACTAGCTGTATATCTGTAATTACTGTTCTCCAAGTATTTTATTTTTTGGGGCTTCTTTATTCTTTGGACTTGTCTGTTATTGTTGAAAGGTCTTTGTTGTTTCTTTTTTTTTTTTTTTTTTTTTTGGCCTTGGTTTTCTATGCTTCTCATGTCTCTTTGTTTTCAAGTATCACAACTTATTCCTCTACACATGCAATGATAAAACCTTCTCCTAGTTTCCTGTTCAAAGATCTGACTGACTTGTTCACCCCGTGAATCTTGGAAATCAGGATTTGATTTGTAGCCTGACAGATCCACAATAATTCTTTGTCCCCACAGCTCACATTCTTTGTCAGAAGTTATAACTTCTTATAAATTGCTGAATAACTGCACAGTGTTTTGCTTGCTTTCTGTTTGTGCTGATTTCCTAGCAGCTTCCACCATTCTGTTTGCTGTTACTATAGTCTTTTCTGTGTTTAGAATTCAGTTTTCTCACTTCTACAAGCTTTTGGTATTCCAGTTGTCCAATGTGAAGCCTATAACAGGCCCGACCTTGTCTACTGATTATCTGTTTCCACGACTTTGATTTATTTTTCACCTTCCAGGCTCCTGGGGAGGGAGGGAACTCTTTTCCTGTACCTTCATGAAGGGGGTACCTGGCTAGATTGCCCACTTGCCAAAAGAAATTAATAGAAAGCTGTTATTTGCAGACATTTCTCCTGCTGTGTCTGAAGGACAGAGGAAGACTACTGAGCTTTCTCATGAGCCTGTGAAGACAGTTTAACAGCAGGTAGTCATGCAAAAGTCTGTTTCTGAGGACAGGAGGAGTGAGTTCTATAAAAAACATAGTATGTTTTCATGGTCCAGTTTAATTCTTTGTGGAGTAAGAGACGCTTTATCTTCATAATCTGGAAACTAATTTTGGTTTGACAAAATGCTTGGAAAATATTGGGAAAGACTAAATACTGGTGCTAAATGCTAAGTTAAATGTTAAGTTAAATGTTACTCTCAAGTGCTTCAAGCTTATAGATTTTTTTTTTTTTTTTTTTTTTTTTTGGTCAGGTTGATTATCCTAACTCAAAATCCATTTTAATGCTCCTAGGAATTCAGGAATTGCCATAAACTGCCTGATGTGTGGACCATCTCATCAGCTCTCTCTGCAGGAATATGTGCAAGAACATGAAGCTGCCTGTAAGCTGGTTCTGAAGTACTGCTGGTTTGGTTCATGTCCCGAGACATGAAGAGATTTCATCCCTAACACCTTCAAATGGTTAGTGTGTGTGCTTACATTGTCCTTTCTGTTAATCCTGACCTAAAATCACCATGGCAATGCTTTTCATAGCTCAGTTATGTGCTGATTAAGGCTTTATTTGTAGACTATAATTGAAGGTTTAAAAATGGTGAAATCTAATTATTATAGCTGTGCAACTGAGGTAATGGAGATCTTTAGAGGGCCTGATAGCGTGGGTGGGGGAAGGGTTAAGAAGCAGGACATCCGTAATCTATCAAATGACTAAGCATTGGCTGTGGAAGAGCTGTATGGTTCTGTCCAAGGAGAATGTATGGCTGGGAAAACTCAGAGTGCAACATCTGCAGGTACCAGTTTATAATGTGAGCTGTGTCTTTGCCACTGGAGCTTGTGAGTGTGCTCTTCCTGTGGGGGAAAAATAATTAAACAAATAGAAAACGTATCGTAGATGATAATCGATAAGATAGTGTGCAACACCATATGCAGTGTACTGATAACTTGCATAAGATAGAGCTCACAGCTTGGGCTCTTTGGATTCAAAGTGCTGGATTGTCAGGCACTGTCCATTGTTTAATCACCAATAATGTATGTGTGGTTGCTACTTACCAAATATAAATCCAGTGTTGAGTTGAGTTTTGTGATAGGTTAAGGGAATTTGGCTTGTTGGAAGAGATAAGTGGCTTCAAGAGCAATAAAATAGCCAGTGAGTGATCAGTTGTATTCTGGAGCATTGGTGGTGATTTTGAGGACCTAGCAGTGATAGTCTACAAAGTGCAGATAATGCTATGAACACGCAGAAGACTGTTTTTGTTTAAATTAAAACTTATCGCCTTCTATTTTTTTTCCAGCCACGTTTTCTTGAGGAGAAATAATTTCAGTACCAGCTCTATTTACCCATTGTGTTTGTTGTGTGTATAGCTCTTTTGCTGCCTTCGTTTTTTGGTAGAGGAGAATGTTGTCTTTCAGCTGACTGGGAACTTTTCTAATATGCAATTCTGCAGGAAGGAAGCTTAGTTCTTGTCTCTTTGACAGGGTGGGAAGCGCTGCCATTTGTCAGTGGAACTGCTCTGTTGCACAACTGCTTTATATACATTGGGAATGAAGTTAAAGGAGTTTTTTTAGCTTCTTGGACCACACTAGTTCCCTGGTTTTTGGACCTGTTTGCTGCTTTGTATTTGTGTATCATAATTATGCAATCAGGCTTTGGTACTGGAGAAATACCTGTAGCCTCTTGCAGATTTGGTTCAAGGAACTTTTTCCAGTCTGAGTAGGTGTTTCTTATACAGTTCAAATTATATTCACAAAGAACTTGTCTGTGTGTGTATACACCCACTGGCTCTGTGCCTCAGGATGCACCATAGTATTACAGATGAATTCATTAAAATGCTTAGGCATTCATTGCTGACATTTGTTCTATTTAATTGAAATAATTTCTTCACCTTCTAAACTTAGCTTTTATGATACATCAAAACTTTGGAACATTCTCTTTTCAATTATTTATAAGCCTTACAAGTGATTTCTTAATTTCTTGTTTAGTTGTCCCAGACTGTGTTTTTATGCTGGTATGCATTCATTTAATAGCATGCCCTTCATCTTAAGAATTGCTGCCTAACTTTTAGCTTCCTAGAGAACACATCTTCTATGAGCTGTGGGGTGAATGTACAACACAAACTGCTCTGTTAAAATGCATAGACCGAAGTGATGTTATTCTTTTGAAACAGGAACATTTTCAATTAATATGTGTTTCTTTGTGCTGTAACTTGTCCACTGCTGCAAGTAACCCAGCATCTGGAGCTGCTGAAATGAGGATTGCTTTTGAGGCACTCAACTACATTACAACGACAGAAAATGCAGGACACATTCTGTCTTCACTTATGCGTTTTCCAATTTACTGAAATCATGGAGGTTTTAATGACTGAACCTGAGCTTGATTACCTTAACTTACTGATAATATAAGTCTGCTCTACCACGATACATCCATTCTGAGAGTTTGTAATTGCGCTGGAACAAAGAAGGAAGAAAGGGTAAGGGTTTATTGACAGAACAGCATGTTCTGTGTTCAGACTTCAGCACAGTCTTGTATTATCAACTGAAACGTTGCTTCCCCAGCATATAGCTGCTCTCTAGCTGTCTTAATCAATTTTGCATTCTAACATCTAACACTGCCTTTGATGTGATAGTATCATCAGGGTCACTCTGTAAATGAGTCTGAAGAAATGTATCTTTTTTTCTTTTTGGTTGCATTTGAGGGGACAACAACCCACTTCTGCAGCATAAATAGGTTTTCCCTGAATGCAGCAAACCCCAGAGGATACTGAGATTTTTAAATATAGGAATCTCTTCATAGATTTCTACATGGGGTAGTCAAGATAGTGAGGAAGGGGCAGCCTGGTAAAGTTAATCTGCCTACACAAGTCTTCTGTTCCTGAGAGCTGTGAGGGCTCAATTTTTTTTTTTTCAGGTTGAGAGGCTTTTTTTCCCCCCTAACCTTTTACACTTAATTTGTCCAGCCACTTGGGAGGGCTGAGATAGCACTGAGGTAATTTGCAAGCCGAGCCCTCAGAACTGCAAACCTCTCTTTTTTTTGCTCACGTTGAAGTGTTCACCTCAGGCCCCTGGATGAAGCATGGGTTTGATTTCACTTTCAGTGCAGAAGTTCTCTTATTTTCTGGGACTGTGCTCTTGCTAAACAGGAAGAATTTTTTTTTTATAGTGTTATAATTGATGATCAGCATTGGAACTAATATGTTTGCTGTGGGCTGGGTGAGAGCTTCAGAAATAGCATGGGGTTGTTGCTAGGTGCAGTGAAAAGCAGCAATCTCTTCTAAAACAAAAAATAAATTTCAGGAGTTCCTGTGGTGATGTCTATTTTCTTGATCTTAATGTAAGCACTCAGTATTAGTGTTCATAAAAAGATCTTAGTGCTAATCCTCCTCTAGGTTCCTCTGAAATATGTTTAACTTTTTTTTCTTATTCCCTTAAAAGTTTTTAATGTGCCTCCTACACTTGTTTCAATGAACACACAATCTTAGATTTTATCAATGCATAATGTGTCCCAGAAATCAGTTTAACTGATTCCCATTCATCAGTCAGCACCACTTTTTTCTATTATTTTGCAGAATGGATTTCTTTGAAGCCCCATTTTGCAGACTCTGGATGACATCTCTAACTTTTCTGAAGAAGGGAGAGAACTGATTAGTTTTATTATTTGATTGAAGGGTGCACCAGCATGAGCCAGAAGCTTACTTTCCATATTGATATTGAGTTCTGTTTTTCAGAAGCTACCTTTCACTCACAATTTTTAACTCTTAAAAATGAATTTAATGATCAAAAAAGGACCAATACCACCAGTTGAAGCAATATTTAAGGCCAGGTCTGTGTAGGAATGAGATGTGGAACCGTAGAGTATATTTTCCAGTTAAACCCAAACTGGAAATATTATGCCTCAGAGGCATAAAATGCACAAGTCTGGTGCAAAGACAAGGTTTATCTTGATGTGTTGTCAAGCAAACATCTTCCATCCTGCCGTTTCATGTCTGTCCTTCCCCTAACTGTACTCCTAGTTGCCTGACCTGAGGCACTGATCTCTGCTGAATACAGAATATGTTGATTTGCATCTCTGCTCTGTGGCATTATTGAAGCCTGTGTGGAGGGATGTAAAGCTGGGGTTTGTTATGCTGCTTCAGCCACAAAATACTGCCTGTACCGAAGCAATCTAGTGGTCTCTGGTCAGAAAGCAGGCAACAACTGGGGCACAAAGACAAACCTTTTTCTGGAGGCCCTGTTATTTTAGCTGGAATCTGGGAATGATTTAGTCTCCCCTAACCAAACATGTCCAAACCTACATCTGGAGCTGAAAGAGCCCAGCTGCAACTAGAAAGACTTGCCTGTCCTATAGAGCAAATTGGGAGATAAGCACCAAAATCAAGTTGATCAGCAGTGTGTTATACCCAAGTTAGAATTAGTTAAAGGAGAAATATAGAATTTGCATTCAAGCAAAGAAAGTGAGATGTGAAATTTCTGGTGGTTAATCCTACACTCTAAGTATGAAGATGAGTAGAAGTAGCTCCCTTAAAGTGAGCCTGCTTGGGTTTGTTGATGGAAAAGCTGTGTTACCAGACTTCCCTCTCTATGCACTGTGACAACTGAGGTTGTCTGTGTTTTGAATCGAGCAGCTTCCTGCCACTTAGAAGGGGTTTGCAAAGCCTTAGATTAGTTATGTTGGGGTTTTTTGTTGTTGGGTTTTGTTTTTTCTCCTGGGGGTGAAATCTCTGTGCAAGTCCACAAGCAAGAATCCATTTCACTGTTTCACAGTATAACAGTGCCTACAGCTTTGTGCCTATTCCCAGAGCATGTGGCATAGATGTGGAATTTATAATGAACAGCAGCACTTTGCAGTTAGCTAAGAGGCAGATTGTGTATTGGCACTCCAGAGAACTTGAGCAAGCAGTTCACGGTCACCCAGCGCAGTTGAGTCATTGCAGTGTTGGAGCACTAACTGCTGTGCTCTGTACAAACTGTTAAACAGGTGACTTAGGATTTCCAATGAGCACAGGCAATTTAGGAGTACAAAAACCTGTGCATCAGCATCTCTAAAATAGCAAAAAGAAGTAGAAGTCTTGAGTCTGGAAATGTTTCACAGGTGAACAGCACCCACTTGCCTTTAATCAAGTCTACAGGAGAAGAGCTGAGGGTGACCTGTAAGGGTCTGCTACTCTACCAGAGATAAAAAGAGGCTTGAAGGTGGTGTGTGTGTAATAGCATAGTAGTAACTTAAAGACCTGACAGAAGAGACCTCTGATACTGGCTAGTGAGGAGAGGAAGCCAGAGCTTTTGGATGAGCAGAGACCTCCCGACTCCCTGAGGGTAGGTCTTAGTTCATTTAACTGTTCAGTAGGAATCCATACTAATTGAATGCAGCCCCTTTCTTCCCACTAAGCACAGGCTGACAAAACATTACAACAAATTTTAATCTTTTCCTGTTTTCTTTTTTTAATAAGATTGCGACTAAAGGGAAGAGGTCAGCCTTGTGACCGTTCCCAGAGGATACAGTTCAGAGGTGTAGTGCACAAAGAATAACATCTTCCTTTTCATGAGATGTATCGCTTCTGTTCAAAGGCAGATTTTGGCCTTTGTGAAGGCCTGAGGGAGATCTGTTGTGAACTCTGGTACAACAGGTAGATAAACAGTGTCAGAATTTAATAGATATCAGGAAGTCTTTGTTAATTAGTGAAATTAAATCAGTGTTGAAGAACAACAAACAGGAATGGGGATTTGAATAGGCCAGGTTTGCATCTGAAAAGGAGACCAATAATGCATGAAAGTCCAGTGATGTGCTCTTTATATGGGAAGATATTTCTGGAAGATGTTCTGAATGTAGATGTCAATACTTGATTTGTTTTTCAGGCTGTGCCTACATGGGATAATTTAATTTTGACAGGACCCCAGTACTTGCTGGCACTAAGATTGCTGGGTCATTTATGCCTGAGGGAGAGTCCCAATCTTGATATTTAGGCTATGTGCTCTATGTGCCATGTGGCTGCCAGCATTTGGGCCCATGACCTTTTTCTGACTGACGCATCCCATCCTATACTCTGGAAAAAACACACATGCACACCCACTACTGCACAGAGTTCGTAGAGAGGACACATGAATCACATAAACCTTGTTATTTAAAACTATGGTCTTTGCCCTTTGCTTATTTGTTTGTAAATGTTTCTGTAGGAGAGTGTCATTTGTGTCTAGTTTATAAGTGACAAAATCTGATCTCACTTTATGCTTGCACTTGTTTATTTCTGGAAGGTGGTGTGATATAGGTGCTAAGAGAGATGCATCTATTGTGAAAACAAAATGAAAAGACATAGATGTGCTTGGATACTTTATTTTTGTGATTAAAGCATTTCCTACTGTTATCTTCAAATTAGGTAATGGGGCAATAAATGTCCCAAGCAAAGCCCAGGGACACTTATTAGGTAACCTCTTCATAATACAGTCATAGCTTTGGATGATACCTTACCTGACACTAGTATTATATGGCCAGTTAGTAAAATACAGGCAGTTGCTACAAATAAAAACCTCAAACCCAAAACAACCTTTACATCTTCAGTCGTTAGAAAGATGAGTCCTGAACTTCCATGTAATCGTTGGCAGCAGGGCAAAGCACGTGGAGTACGCTGTGACTACAGCTTGTAAGCACAAAGTGTAAATGGTCACGTAAGAGGCAAACCAGGAGAATTGCATGCAGAGGTTGGGTTAGTATTTCATGCTGCTGTGAAAACTTGAACTCGAGGGTGACAGAGAGGAATTGGAACAGTTTTTACTCCATGATGACAAGATGACTCATGCTGAAAAATCTTTTGTTTTTCCTGCT
>NW_010287765.1:82483-89447 GCF_000700745.2 Antrostomus carolinensis
TTAGGGTGTGATTGGTTTTCCTTTGAAAATAGTGATGTATTGAATCGAACTTCACTGTGCAACCAAAAAGTCTTAATGTTTTTCCAAATCAAAATGACACTAAACAAACTTGCAGATGACTAGTAGAAACTTGGGTTTATGTATGAAAGCAAACATTAGTAGCCACTAAAAATACTGGCCTGAATGTGCAGATGCTGTTGCATTGTCAAACGTGGAGACCTTTTGCCTTTTACCATTGAGTGTGTAGTTTTTACATGTGCATGTGATGCTCTTCTTTTGAAATATCACCAAAAGGTCTTTTCTCCTCTCTCTCCCAAAGGAATCATAGACTCATAGAATGGTTTGGGTTGGAAGGGACCTTAAAGCTCATCCAGTTCCAACACCCCTGCCATCAGCAGGGACACCTTCCACTAGACCAGGTTGCTCAAAGCCTCATCTAACCTGGCCTTGAACACTTCCAGGGAGGAGCAGCCACAGCTTCTCTGGGCAAACTGGGCAAGTGTGCCCAGAGAAGGAAAGTCAAGAAGTATGTGGCTTATTGATGTATTGGTACTTACACAGTGTAATTTTCCTGCCATAGGATGCTAATTGAACTTGAATAAAAAAAACCCCCAAACTTGAACTAGAATTCACCCTCTGTTGGGTGAGGCACATATGGTGAAACTAATAGCCAGCCTGTGAAAAATGGGACTTGTGTAAAAAAAGTCTTCTGTGGTGGGAAGCGCTTTGAAATTCCATAAAGTGAATTTGAAAAATATTTTACAGTGTATGGCAGTGGGTGATAGGTTGGTTTCCATTTCAGTCCCAATTAATACAAAATGACCTACGCTGTTCTTTGCCCTAGGTAGTCCCACAGGCTACTGCCAGACCTTATTTAAAAATGTTATGGAGACCAGCAGAAGTGGTTGTGAGTGTCAGCAAGCTAAGGTCATTGAATCCAGTCATATTTGTCACCTCCTGGGGAGGTGTGCAATACAAAGATATTGTTTCGTAACCTGCCATAGTCTCCACCATCTTCAGGAAAAAGTGGACTTGTCCATATAGCAGTGAATGATGGAAGGAGGAAACTTCAGGACAGTTTTTGGCTGTTGCTTTCTTAAATACTTACGACTTTGAAGCATTTAAATTTTTAAAAAAATTGTCTGTATCCCCCCTTTTAAGTGTGTATTACTGACTAAAGTAGATATCCTTTCTCCTAGTGTGCTAGTCCCAAGGAACCCACTTTTAGTCCCCAGTCATTGTGCTGCACAGGGAATTCCTGTGTTGGACTTGGAGTTCTAAATTTAGTGGCCAAATTCTTGAAACTTTCTTCCTGGATCAGCACTGCATTTCTTCTCTGCGTGTGCAAACACCTTCCTCAGCTTTGTGTTGCTCAGCTGATAATGACAGTATTTATTTGGGGAAGTCCTGGTGCAGGATAAAGGAAGCCACAGAAGGTAAAACTGCATCAAAGCAAAAGTTTGTTGGACTGCACAATGCCCACAGCAGATGTAGCCTGCCTTGGATGTATCACATGAACACGTGACAGGAAATTAAAGTTTCCCTATTCTGTGCTGGACTACTTGTTGCAAGTGATTGACTTTGCTATATTGCAGAGAATTGTATGTTCTTTTTCCCATTTCCATTTTATTTTCTCCTCTGGTCACAAAATTTTTCTGACTGTGTATTATCAAAAGAGATGCAGCCTTTACAGCCAGAAAAATATAGTCCTTCAAGTGCAACTGATGTAGGGAGAATGCCATTTGTGCTTTACAACTTATTACTGTTGAATATCTTAATGTTGTCGACCATGGAGCAGCCTTGATTAGTCTTAGTGTAATGCAGACAAATTTTTTAGAGAAGAGAAGTGGAATCAGGATAAATGTTCTTCATAGGCTTTTTCATTTGACCAAGCACTAGTAATAAACTTGTAATTGTTGTAGGTGTATTTCCAGACAAGTCAATAATTTGCTTCCAAAACCACTCAGAATTACATGTGGCCACTCATAATGAAAAAGTTTGTTCTGGTTTATCTTCAGCACATATCTTTTTATCTCTTATTGAAGGTGGAACTATGATGCATAACGTAGTTCTTGAAAGGGACACTCTTGTTATGCTTTGCTAAAAGAAAGTGCTGTTCTTGTAGCTTTACAGTGGATTAAATTAAACTTGACAATGATTCTGTGAAGAGAGGAAGTAGGGAGAGACCAGGATCGCGGAAGTAATCGCTGGAAAACAGTGTAGTTCTTCAATGCCCTGGTAATTTTGCTATAATGAATACAGGTAGAATTTAAAGAAAATTATGTAAAGTCCCACTGAGCCTCAGGCTATTTAGTTCCTCGAGTAAAAAAGGTTTGTGAATCTGCATAGATATAACAGAGCAAAATACGTCCTGCTAAGCTCCTTTTTGTGGGTCTAATTTAACCAACTTCAGCAAAATGCCCAGTCACCAAAGAGGGATGCTCTGGGTACCTGTAAAGCCACAAGCCTCTCAACTTACTTTATTGATGCCAGTTTAAATTGCCCTAATAAATTTGCAAGATAAGAAGGTCAGAGGGAAAAGGAAAATGCTGATCCTTAATGTTCAGGACATGGAAAGCTGTTCCAAATTGTTGGGAAACTTTGAATGCACGTGTTTCTCTACTTGTGAGCTACCTTTTGAATGTTTTGATCTCTTTAGTCTTCAGAATTCATGGCATCATTCCAAGCCCCACAGAGCATCTGGCTCTTGCCAGGACTTGGTGTGTCTGAGTGATGGACAACTGAGGAGGAGTTCTGCTTTGTATCGGTGCTGTGGCCTTCTTCCTTGCACCAGCACTTTGTGTCTGAATTGGCAGGAGCAAGATGCTTTGTAGGTGGAGATGGGAGCCAGGGAAACTTCACCTAGAACTGCCAATGACTGATTAAAAGGGATTAATTTTGGACTAAAAGATTTGGAGGATTTGTAAGGATCCCCGTGCGGTTGCAGTAAGGATCCCCGTGCGGTTGCAGTAAGGATCCCCGTGCGGTTGCAGTAAGGATCCCCGTGCGGTTGCAGTAAGGATCCCCGTGCGGTTGCAGTAAGGAAACCCGTACTTGGGGTCTGCCCTAAATGCCAGAATGGAGGTTTCTGGAAGCTAGTAGAGAGCAGGCTTATGTATTCAAGGTTGTGGTTGGATATGTTTAGGTGTCCATGAGGTATCTAAATTCTGATTGTGGAGAGCTATGGCTTGATTCACTTGCCTAAACGTCCAGAAGTGGTCTCATTTGAAATGACCGAAGATATCCCACCCAATCTCCAGATGTTGGTCCAGATCTGCCATGTGGCTGTCTCTGTTATCCCTGAGAATCTCAAAGGCTGGTAGGTGACCCATGCTTTGGAATTAGGTGTGGGATATACCTGCTCCTTGAAGGTGGGAAAGGACCACCGGAGGCTGAAAGGTGTTGGCATGATTGCTCTTGGAAATTTTGCAGTGGAAGAACAGCTCGGTACACTGAGGTTTGTGGTTATGGAGATTGCCTAGAAGATCACTGTACCATTGATCCCTGGCTAGGCTAGGCACTCTTTGGTACTGAGCTGGGTAGTTCTGTGTCCTTCATTATTTTGACCATCCATGTTCTCTGGATAACTGAGTGATGGTTTGGTAGATCCCAGCATGAAGGCTGCTGCAGTCATTCCCCCTTCTGAACATGGTGGCCCATTTGACTTGTGTGAAACTGAAGCAGTCTCTTTATGCTTACTCTTGAATGGAAAGGTTTTGTGTGCCTCTTATGGCTGCACCTGGGCTTTGGGTCAGATGTTTTGCTCTCAAGATTTCTTTCAAGATCTGTGGCACAGTATTTTGTGTTAATTTTTCCTTCTCTTGAGACTTCTGAATGTTTGGAGATGTAAGGAAGTGCTATTCTTGCTGTACAAGCAAGGAACTTGAGGCTGGGGGCTCCTCAGCACATCAGCTACAGTCAGGTGTGGTTATTACCTACAGTTACAGATAAAGAAAACTTGGACTTTTTTATTAAAAAAAATCACAAATTATGAGAGCTGATAAATGAAGTTCTGTATGTTTGCATGTGACAATAAGATAGAAACTTGTAATTTGTATTATTAATATTATATTAAGAATCCTCACAAGCAAACTGTAATGGCTTGTTATAGACTTCATCTTAGTAGGAGCAAGGTGAACAGATACCGAAGATCACTTTTTCAGAACAAGAACTGCTTTTAATGAAAACTTTGACTTTATTTCTTGATAATCTTAAAGTATGTGTCTTAATCCATTTTTCTGTTATGCTGTTATTGCCAGAAATGCAGTGTGGTTGAACATAAAGTACCTTCAGAAAAGAAAACTTTGCTGAAGTCTTATATGGGCCCTTGATGTTGAAGCATTTTTAGTATCAGTTTATAGACACTTAAAATGTCATTGCCTTGTAAGGTTAATTGCTCTTGCGGCTTCAGTAATGACAATTACCTGGTCTGCCTTGCGTTCAATTAAGCCATTGTATACTTATGTCTAGACTCGTATGCTTCTTCCATTTTAAATACTCTTATATATGTTACAGAAATTAACAAAACTTTTGTAGACAGGCTTTTAAAAGGCTGATGTAACTTTTAAGTTGTATCTGGCTTGTGTTTGCTTGCATTGCCATTAAGAGAGAGGCCTAAATGTAAATAATATTTTAATGTATTTGACTAAAATATACATCTTGTCATACTCAACTGTTATCCTTTTTCTCACCCTTGTACCAATCTGCTCCTTTAGCAAAGTTAAAGGGTATTTACCACTCTTAACAGGATTGGGTGCAAAAAAAGACCTGTAGGAAGTCCTGAACTGATTAATTTATTATCTACTTTAAAACAACAATGCAGAGACTGTTATGTCTGCAGTATGGGTAAATAGGGGAAGGAAAGGAGGTAATGATTTGTCACAGCATACTGGCATACAAGCATCGATGTGCTCTGTAGGGGTGTTTGCCTATGTGCAGTGCTCCTGAATGTGATACACAGAGATGGTGTTGGCAGTTGCCCACAGGGCAGCTTAGCATGCAGCTTCCCACTATATGTGCACAACAGCTTAGCAGAGTGCACAAAATGCAATTAGTGGATGCATAAAAAACTTGTGCTGAGAATATAATTCCTCAGGAGCAAGTGTACTGATCATTTGACCCAAATTGTTTCTTAATTGAAACACAAAACAGCTCCTGTTTAAACTTCAGGCTACTTGGAATCATGTCTGGCAGGGAATACATAAACTATATCTTCAAGGAATTATGGGCTTTTTTTCCACTAGCAGATGCCATTTGGATTAACAAATAAGGTTTCTCCTCCCAGCAGCAATATCGGATGAGGTTATCAAATTCTCCTAAATTAAAGAGAACTTGACAATTATATAAATCAAATGTTATTACTGGACATACACATGTTCATTTCTTAGTCCAAGTGGCAGTTCACTTTTGCACAGCTGAGGAATTCCTTTCTTTCAAGATCTAGTAATAATTCAGCAATGTATTTGACTAGGTTTATATACAGAAATGACTTCAGTAGCACCCAAAAGTCTCCGTTCCTCATCTGGGGCAGTCCATTGTCAGAGCTTTGTCTTTTGTGGCATGGGGGCAGGGTAATTTCAAGACAAAACATATCTTTGATAGATTCACAGGTATGTTTCACCTATGACTTTAAATCAAGCATAGGTCGCAGTTGTTAAATTCCAGTCTTAATTAAACCTTTATCAGATCTGAGGTGTCTGAACCTTGACTTTTTAACTTTTGTTTTATTACAGGGTAGGGATTGGTCTTAAGAGTACCAGTTTTGATCCTTAATATTTGCTTGGCACTAGACTATTTTTGTAACCTTGCCTGTGTGGTCTCGGAGTGCTTGTGCTAGTGGCTGTGTTATGTAGCCCAGTGTAAGCGCTCTGTATGTTGACAATACCTGGGCTTAACAGGTTTTGTTTTGTTCACACCCTTATTGGGCACAGCGACAGCTCCTGTGTGTCAAAAGCTTTTGCTTAGGGAATACCCTCCTGGCCTTTGTCAACCTCCTCTTGCCACTGAGGTTCCCAACAGTTTCTGGTTTCCTAGTGGAGAAGTTGGTCATTCTCATGTTTTTTTCAGGCCTTGAACTTCAAAGGGATTAATTTCCTCGTGTTTGCTTTTACAGAAACAAATAAAAAGATCAGGAAGAAAACCCACCATCACCCCACAGCAGCTGTACTTTAGCACTCAGTGCATTACATTAACTTTCTGGGATGTTTCACTAATTTAGTAGTGGTTTTCAATGTTTAGTAGGTGGGAGTCAGAAGAATCTTGGTGTCTTTTGTTTCTACCAGTTCAGGCTTTAGTATGATCTAGAAATGACATCATTTTCCTTCCATAGTGGGATCCTTCCATAAAAAAGGCTACGCAATTGTGTGAGCATGACCATGCTGGGACTTAGAGCCCTGTACTGAGTGACGCTAACCATGGATGGGAGATCCTCTTGTCCACACTGTTTCTGGCCCCTAAGAATTCAGTTTACTTTTAACACATTTCAGAACAACAATTAAAGAACACTTGTCACTGCTGCATTTTTCCTTGAAATATCCAGTAGGGAAAAAGTACAGGGAGTTTTGTTCATTCCCAAGGGCGGCAGAATCAGTAGAATCCCAATGCATGTTCACCCTTGTTGAAGGGGGGCAGATGCTTGGGAATGCAGAAATTGCATGTGGAAGAATCTCTGAGAAATCTTTGCTTCTTTAAATAGTCCTTTGGACAGACCTATATATATATATATTCATTCTTTATAGAAAAATGCTCTAACTATTGCCATCCCTTTACAACCTCCCTTTGGTAGTACGTGCTTTGAAAAGTACGTTCTGGCCTTGCTTTGTTGGCGTATGCATGTTATTCCTAGTTTTAAAAGCGTGCTGTGAGTGAAAGCAGTCATAGGGCTTTCATCTGCCTACAACCGAGTTTCTTTTACAGTCAGTGGAGATCAAATCAGGACAGTCAATAGATTCTGGAGAGCAATTCC
>NW_010287765.1:89477-117219 GCF_000700745.2 Antrostomus carolinensis
GTTAAAACATGCCTGAGAACCTTTCTTCTTTCCACTGATTTTGAAGGGTGAGTAGGTGTTACCTCGTAGACACTGGTTTGATGTGCATCCCACCTGTTGTGTCAATGGAGAGTGGTTCCTACAGTGGGGTGACCCAACTTAAGAGGCTACAGCGCTGCCCTTCTGAGGGCTGGGGCTCTTCTGTAAGACCCAATGTCAGAGTTCGTAGATATGAATGTGGAGTCCCTAAATATTCTAGAATGCCGTACTTGTGTGAGAAGTGAGATGCTAAAATTAAAACATTTGAATTTACATAATGTATAGGAAGGCAGTAGAGGTGCTGTGGGAGTTTTTTTGTCAAACAGGCCTTTTTCTGTAAACCTGGAGCAAGTTACTGTTGTTTTGAGCAGCCGTTGGATTATGTGACCTCCAAAGGCCTCTTCCAGTCTAGTTTATTCTGCAATTCTTCTGCCAAAAAGTCTTTCTATTGCACAATGATGTAGTGCCAGATTTAGAAGCACTCTGGGTTTAGACACAAACCAACTTGCAGTCTCAGGTGTGCATCCCTATGCCATTTTCTGACCTACTGCTGAGGCCAGATGAGGAGGTCTGATTAGCTCTCCTCTCCAAGATGATACCACATCTTTGTAGATACCCAGAGTATTGCTTTGCAGTACTAAATTATTTTTTTTCTCTACACTACAAAGGATAAATATATAAATTAGAGTAGATGTTTTTTTTTTTCTGTTCTGCTAGAAACATTTTATAAGACTTAGCATGACTGTCCTGGGAATCTGAGCTAAAGATGAACATATGGGAAAGCCCAGGAGGAAGCATACAGTTTTAGTTTTCAAACCTTGCTCTTGGATTGTTACACTGATGTAATGAAAGGACATTAAATGAGCTGAGGTTATTAAACCCTAAAGGTTAGTGAGTCCTACTGGGGATCACATTCAAAATGTAATTAAAGCAAGTCCAGATATTTTAATTTCTAGCTGGAGATTTATGTAACATAAGCTGATCCTTTTTTCCAGTTCTGAACTTTATTGAAAATGGGCTTGTTAATTTGCTTATTTCTTTTTAGTAGTAACTGAATAGACATTGTTTAGGCCCACTTGGCTCTAGTAAAACAGTAAGTACCAATATCAAAGTCATGGTTCAAATCAGATCAAGTATCTGGGAAGATAGATGCTTGTGAACTGTTATTAAAGTCTCACTCCCCCAAAACTAAGTAGAGTCTGAAAACGGATATCCTCTCAGGCTCTGGCTGTGTATTGTTCCAGATGGTCCATTGCTGGTGTAATGCTCTCCGTTATGGTGTGAGAGGGAACAATAGCATAAACTGTTAATTCCTCTTATTAGGAATATGGGATTACACTTATTAATGTGGGATTGTTTCCATCTAAAATGTTCCAATTTCATTGTAACATGAACTAAATGAATTTAACTCTTTAATTCTAAGAACACTAAATGTCCTGTTAAAAAAAAGAAAAACCCCAAACTGGTTATCTGGAAATCCCAAATTTTTTTGTATCTGACTTCACTGCTAGTGTCAGACTCAGTTACTGGAGTGGTCTCTCTTCAACTTTCACCTGACTAGTTTTGCTGCTCTTCTCTGGCAGTTTGACTCTGCAACATGTTTTCCTCAGGCATGATGCTGGTCTAAGGGGTTCAGCTCCCTGGTGCTGCAGTTTGTGGGTCTGTGCTGGAACGTTAACTGTTGGAATGACTTGGGATAAAACAATGAATCCCCCCACAACATATTTCTTGGTCTATTTCAGTGACCTGCTTGACATCATGGCTCCACACAAAGCAGCATATTTCTGTGTGAAGCATGATCTGAATGTGTCATTCTTCACGTGGTGATCTCTATTGATGCAGAATATGTGACAATCAATTGAGAGAGCAGAGGAATAGCTGTCTGCCTTGGTGACTTGTGCACACACTTACTGGGTTCGACTGACCCAGGATGATTGGGCACTGTGACAAGGTGCAGCTGGGGACTGCAAAAGACATGGGTTAAAATCCCCAAGGTCAGGAGAGAGAGACTCAAACTTCAGACTTCCACACCTTGGGTGATTGCTTCAACTGTTGGAGTAAATGGAATGGTACTACAAAAATATTCAGGTTTTGAATTTAGAAATAACTTTGGGATAACTAAACTGCCATTTTAGGAAAACTTACTACTGGCTCTTAGTTTTTTGCCTGCTACACCTGTGAGAACATGAAAAGGAAGAATCGTGGGATAAGGAGGAGGATGAGGAAAAGGGGAAGGAGACACACAATATTTTTCTTAATATTAAGCTATTGAAGATTGCTGAGTCTGAGACAACCAGGGTAGAGGAAAACTGAGAGATCTAGTGTTCTGCTAGAAAGTATCCCTGTTTGAGGGTACTAGTTATGCTTTATAGATTGTAGGCAGGCTGGAGTGAAAGTTGATTCAAGGACTGAATTTGGGAACAACAGTTTGTATGCAGAAGGAGGGGGATGTGAGCATTTATTTTAGCTACCCTGTGGTACGGCTGCGTCTTCTTGGGCTGTGTAGGGGTGGGCTACTTAGGTGAGTGACTGTATCAGATTAAGGAAAAGGCCAGTTTAGGATACTTTTACCTTCCCTACCAGTGATCAGAAAAAAAACCCAACCCACAAAGCAACACAAAAACCCCCAACTAACCAAACAAACAAACAAACAAAAAACCTCCAAAAAACCAGACAAGTGGGAAGCATCTGGTGATGTGTGACAGTGGCCTTGATAAGCAGAATGGCCCCGAGAAACTGGTTTAGCAACAGATCTGTATGTGGGAGTCAGCCAATGCTCCCACGTTAATTAATGAAGTGAGGAAAGAAAAGGAAACGGTTGTTCTCCAAGTTCATTCTCTAAGGAAGATTTATCTGGAAAAGCTTCTAAGTAGATTTAATGGAGATCTACACACTCCTTGAAAATAATTGTTTGAGGGATTATTACAATATTGATATAATGTTTGGTACTGCTGTAATTCCAGATTAATATAGGTTTGATCTAGAATATGGAATGGAAGAGAGCTAGTGCTGGAGTTTGAATGCACTTGAAATTCTCTGCACACTTAAAGAAGCTTCCTCTTTAGTAAAATTATTTGAATAATGGATGGAAGGTACACTTATGTTTTCTGACAATTGTTGGGGAAAATGATGGATAAACTGGAAATACTGTTCCAGCAGTCCTATTGCTTCCCACTCTCATGCACAGTGCTGAGCTCAGGTGATAGCTCCAGGGACCAGAATTGATTTTATGGAGTAAACAGGTTCCCTTTTATTAGACCTTATTTTCTCAGCTTTTCAGAACTAAACTTAGTGCACTATTGTTGATGTAACTTTAAAACCTGTCACTTAGGCATTTTTAAATCTTTGACAAACCAATTATAATTAACATGATGGGCCTAACTTGCAGAAGAATTCTCAACTCTTCTCTCGAAGTATCTGGTACGTCAACATAAAAAACTCCCCCAAAACAACACAACAAAACACAGTCTCTTATTTCCTAAATTATTAGGACACTTTCATCTTCTGCCTTGTAATAATTATATTTCCTGAGCTATTTGTGCCCTTAGTTTTTCTGCTAGTTGTTTCTTTTAGGCTCAGTACCTGTGCAACCAGCAGACCTTGCTAGTTGCAAATATTGTGTTAAAATTTGAATTAGTAATCTTTTTCCTCCTCTTTCTTTGTCTAGACTAGCATAGATGAGGTGGTTCAGGGTGTGTGGCACACAGACACCATTTGGCTGAGAATTTCCAAGTAGGGTGAAGATCCTTATGAGGGATGTCCATACTTTTCAACAAGAGCTGCTTCCAGACACCAGGAACCCTGGAACAACTACAGCCATGCTTTGCAGTGATCTGGAAAGCAGGAGAAAGATGAGGCTGATCAGGAAATAAACCTGTAAATCTATAAAGCATTTGAAATGGGCAGTTTTTCTGCTGTTTCTGCATATACTTAAAGTCTATTGTTTGGTGAGACCTCCCCCACCCTCACTGAAAGTTTTTTTGTATTGCTGTTTTCTTTGAAGCTCTATCAGAGCATTCCTGTGATACCAGACTTAATCTGAGAGTCAACAGACTGGTCTCATTCAACAGCAAACTCCATGGTCACCATGTCACTCCATGGTGCCAAGCCCCAGATACATCCTGGTATGGTTTTTCTCAGAAGAAAAGATTACAGTTTTGACAAAGGCCATCAAGTGGGAATTAAGAAAGCAACGTAAATGAGAGTGTGCTCACTGAAGAAAGGAGAAGTTTCCTTCTGGGATTGGGGGAAGGACAGAAATGAAATGAATCTTGTAAGTGTTATGCACTGGGGAGAGGTGCCGAGAAACTCTTTGCAGGCTTGGCTGAATGATGAAGTTAGCTTGAAGTAAGCTAGAGGATTAATTGTGTAGACAATTGTATAAGCAGATCCTGATTTTTTTCATACAGACAATTTCCTGTATTACATTAATGCCGTTGATAAGACTCCCAATTTTCCCTTACCTCTCCAGAGGGTTTCCTGGATGGTTACTACAAATTTTACACAGACTGAGAGATCTAAGAGTTTAGTTTGAACTCTATTCTAGCTGAATTTTTTTTTTTTTTTTTTACAGCCATTCTCTGGCATCTAAATGGTGGGTTACTGTAGTGGTTCCCTTTTTTCTTTACTATCTGTTTTCCCATCAGTATATCCATCAGTCTGTGATAATTTTTTATCCAGCATTATTCTTGCTCCAAGAACAATCAGACCTTTGGAACCAGCATAAGTGCAAAAGAGTTTTCCTGTTGTTCTCTGGATGCAGAAACATGACAGTACCTACAAAAAGCTTATAGATGAATCATGAGCAGAATGTGAATTTGTTGAAAAGAGTTGTTATAGGCTCCTTAGATGAGAACAACTTGATGTTTCCTTAGAGTGGAGACCCTGGAAAGGCATTCAAAATGGAAAGTTTGATATAAAAAGAGGATGACTTAGTGGAAGCCATGTGTGGTATTTTATATTTACAGCTTTGCTAGGGGAGGCGAAAAATAATCCAGTGGCTATTTCTAAATGAGTTCTAGTGGTGACCTATGTAGTCCACCCTCTTTTATGCACACAAGGGATCTCTCCCTGTAGAGAGTGCTAAGTTTGCATGCTTTAATTTAAAATCCTGCTTAAACAGAGTTTAACTGAGACCTTAACTCTCTTGACATTAGATATAATTATTAGGCAAAGTGAGTATTGTCTTTTATTTAACTGGTAGAGCTGGAACAAGTCAGCAAGCTCCTGGGCATACAAGGATTTGTCTGCTTTTTCTACCTCTTAGTCTAAGATGGGAGGGGGGAAGAAAAAAAGAGGTATTTTCTCTCTGTTCAAACTTTGTTTTGCTTATGTCCACCGCAACTCCAGCAGCACTCAAGCATACGTTATTATTATATATTTGCACTGTAATTGTGCTATGCAAATATATCATAAGAGATGGGTCCAGCTGGGAGAAGCTGCAATCTAATTGGAAACCAGACTCCACCTTGAAGTGTAACAGGCATAAGAGGAGGGAGCACCAGGGAAAAGTTACCAAAAAATTGTGTTTGTGTAGGTCAGCTCTCTACACAGCTCATTTCAAGGGGAAGGCATGTGCTGGAGTACACTTCAGAAGTTGCTAGTAGATTCTCCTCCTCCTTGCTGGCAGTTACTTAAGACCTCGATGGTGAAAAAGGCAATTTTGAAGGATGAGTTGAGGGGTATGGCTGGAACTGAGGCTACACGTTGACATTCAGTAGATGTGGGCTTCCAATGCTAAGCTGGCCTCTCTGTTCTGTCACAGACATCTGGAAAAATGGAAATTTTGGGAAAGCATAGGGAGTTCAGACCTACAACCTGGGTTATGTTCTTGAAGGAGGCTGAGAACACTAATAATAATAAAATTGGTCTGAATTGGGATTTTGAACAACCAGAAGTTGAGAGGCTCAGGTTTGATGTTAATGTAAAACTTTTGCTGGTGAGATGCTTAAGCCTCCTTCTCCTGCTCAGATAGTAAAATAGGGCTGAAGTCTGCTGGGATTTTCCAGTTTAGCAGAATTTTAACTGGTGCACCTAATGTAGAAATGGTATCTACACTGTGCTGTGAATCCCTGACACACTCTGTGTGCAAACAGCAGCTGTGGCTACTGTGTCCTATTCTCCAGCTACCCCTGGGCTTGCGGTGTGGTATCTGTTAGAGAATGATGGAGACAACCCTGGGCAGTTGGAAAGCTACAGCATGCAGACCTGGCTGTAAAATTTAGTCAACTCTATTGTTTTGAGGCCATGTTTTCTAGAATAAAATGGAAACATGGCCAATGAATTTCAGTAAATGTATATCAGATCTGCTAGAATGGAGGTCTAATATGGGCAGATGTAGTATGACACTCAGGAAAAGGGAATTAATTCTCTCAGAAGCCAAAGTTGTATCTTCTCTACTGCCTCGTACTAGCCAACATCACCTCCTAACTAATCTTGGTAGGGCCTTCTGTAAGGGTGGATATGTAGTGCTTGGCCCCAGAACTAGGTCTGGGTCTGAGTAGACAGTGATTTATGTAAGGGTTCAAACCATGTGTAACCCATTTCTGTGAAATATTTATACTCCCAAGAATAATTTTATCATGGGAGGATTTCCCAGCAGGTTAGGCACATACCTATACAGCCTTCATTTTTCATACTCTGATTTAACTGGGTCTGCTCAGGAAATGAGTAATTGCTATGCCGTCGTGATTTTTGCTTTCTCTTAGAATTACAAGTTTAGCTCTTGCCTGTGAAGTTCTAACCTGAACATGATAAAGAAGAACAAGGTGCTGCCTTGGACTATAGGTGAAGCTGAATCTTGACTTAGATTGCTCTACATGATTCCTGGAATAATCTGCAATGTCTCCAACACCACAGCTGCATAACTTCAAAGGAGAGTAGGTGGTGACTCCTTCCAAGTTAAGCAAAAAGTCCTCTAAACTCTGACCCCATGGCCCCAGTAATGCTGTACTGTTCTGGCAAGCCATCCTCAAGGATGAAGTGGCACTGGTAAGTCCTGCTGCAAAGGACGTTCAGTCACTGCCCCTGGGCTGTCTGCATTCTGGAGTAGGTGTTTAAGAGAAGAACACTCTCCAGGCTCAAACACTTCCATGCTGTTGTACTCCCAGACTTTTAATGTAGGGCTGGAGGGCTGAGAAAAGCCTTTTCCGTGCCTTCCACCTGCCAGTTGTCATCTGTAGCTCTTTTTATCTGATGGTTTCAGAAGGTCCTGAGACCTATACTGCCTGTGAATGATCTGGCCCACATCTATTGGTTGTATAACTTTTTTGAGTTGCTTTTTTTCTAGAAAAAGAAAAAACAAAACAAAACACAAAACCCAAGCCCAGAGCAGGAGAAAAGTTTTTAGGTTTTGCGGTAATTGTGATAGTAATATTTGCTTGTAAAAAATATTCCTAGTTTTATCCACAACAGCAAGTGGAGATCTTTTCTTTACCTTGTAAACCTTATGCTCCAAACTGTAAGCTTTCATCGAAGAGGCGTATTGTTGTGTGGTTTTTTTAAGGGAACCTTTTTTTGCCAGCCAAGGTCATTCACATAGTCATAAAAAAGAAAAATAAAGAATGAAAAACTTAGATATGGCCAAGATTCAAGAACTGCATCTAGTACTACTGTTGCATTGCAATAGGAATTATGATTCTTACCAGCCACAAAACAGCTTCCCCGTGTTACTGAAGGAGCTCTAAAAAACAAAGCTGAGCAAGACAGAGAGCAGTCCAGATGAATCTACTACATATGGCTTTTTAAAATGCAAAGCCTATCTCCCTTTGCAGCATAATAACTCATTTTTCATCTTTGAAGTGTTTTCAGACTGTTTGCTTTTAGTCCCAGAAAAAGAGCCATTATGGTAGTTGTATTTGAGAAAGAGGTTGAGGAACTTGCTTCAGGCCACACAGGGGGGTGGTATTGGGGCTAAATCCTGGTTTCTGTCATTCCTGGCAAAGATTTTGAAGACCTGTGCTGCACATCTGCTTTCCACTTGACCTGGGGTTATGGGCCCCCAAGAAAAGCCAACTAAAACCTGCATCTACTGTGGGGTGGTGGGGTTTTTTGGTTGTCTTTTTAACAATGTCTATATTTTATTGCTCTACCTGCACTGCAGCAACACTAATGCAAGTTTCAGTGCTGCAGTGGTGAGTACCAGGTGTTTGTCAGGCAATGGCTTAGTGTTTCTTATAATGACATCTCCACACAAATGATAATTCAACAATTCTGTGTTTGAGTTATCTGATGGTGACAAAATTTCCAGAATCAATGGTATGGGGATAATTAGGACTCTTGCTGATCATTATATGCATTTTTATTTTTTTTTCCTTCTCAATGAAATGAGATTCACATGGATTAATTACTACCTGCTATAAATAAACCCTGCGAGTGGCAATCTGCATCGCAGAGGCAAAGGGTAGCTGTCGTTTAATATATCACAGCTTTCCACGCACCTGTTTGCCCGATGCTGTTGCCATGGAAACTTCACTTTATAAGAGAAGCTCTGCATAATTAGCATGGATCGAGGTCTATATAAATCAGAATAATTTGGAGGAGTGTGAAAAGCCTAAAGGAGAAGGCAAAGCTACTTGTCTCTGTAGAGAAGGTATCAGACCTCTGCTGTGTGCTAAATAACAAGGCAGTTACTGGAAGAATTCAGTGGAATTAGCAGATCCAAGGAAAACAAACTATAGAAAAGACAGAAGACTTTGAACCCTTGGTTGTTGTCATTAAGCACTGTTAGAATGGGCTTTGAAAAATCAACAAAGAAAAATAAAATATTACTTGTGTAATTAACTTGGAGGTTTTGTCACAAACTAAGAAGTTTCATGGGTTGCACTAGTTCCATCAGTCTGGGAGTCTGGCAGCAATGCATGGCAGTGCTGGTAATGCTCAGCTATACCTTTTGGCCCTTCTGACTATATCAAGATAACAAAAATTAATTACCTGAAATAGGTGAGAGAAGGACAGGAAGTTATGTATTCCTAAATGGCTGTTTCGTAAGCCTTTGTGCCTGGAGTTCACTGCTTTTTGCCTAAATCTGCAAAACACACAGCCGTTGTACAGATGCAGTTATCCAACCAGTGCATCATCCTAACCACAGTGCAGAGGTTAAGGATAGAACAAGAGCTTTAACTTTAATTTTTCTTCCTTGTTATCTGGTGTCAAAAATATAACTTTAAAGAACAAGGTTTAATGGTCTTGTAAAATTTCTGAAATTGAAAAGTTGTTTTTAAAAATAAGTTGGAAGAGTGTGTGTGTGTCTGTGCACAAGTAAGTGACTAAGTGAGTGGATCTTCTGCTAATATTGTCTTGGCTGTGAGTCTCAGCTGGATGTGACACAATATTAGTGGAGTGACTGCAGTATGGGAGCTGTCTTGGACTGTAGCTGTACGTGAAACAATAACTTTGAATTCTTTAGGGGTCTAGTCTGAATGCAGGTATCAATATAGCATTATATTTCTGTGTTGATAATAGATGTTGATAATATGAGCCATCAAAATATCTCAAGAAGAGAAGACAATGAAAACTTAAAAATCTGTGTTCTTTGGCATTAGTAAAAATGGGAAATAGTTTCCAATACAATGGATAGTAGAGCTAAAGGACTTCTGGTAAAACAGTAATGTGATGGGGTGTAGTATGTATGCTGTCTTGGTTTTTGGAGATGCAGCTGCTCAAATCAGTCTAGGTTTGAAGAACTGGTAGACCTTACACAACAGACAAGCTATAGATCTTGGATGACACTGGATTGGCCTGTGCTACTTCATTTAACTTGTTGCAGAGGATTACGGTAATCTTCTGTGTTGGTCAGATTGTGAGGGGGGGATGGGGAGAAGAAAAAGAATTAAAATCACAAATTGCTTTAGTTCATTTTTCATGGCATTTTAGTCCAGGTACTGAAACCCTCACCGACTCCCAGTGAGGGGAAGCTTGTTGCACTGCTGAGTGTTGCACTAGAATATGGACTGGAGAAAACTACTTTGCTACATGAGAATAACAAACCCAGAAGAAAGTGAGGTGGTTCTTCACCTCTATTGATCTTTAGTACTGAGTGGAGATGCTTCCACCTGTGCTGTATCTGCTATCAGATGGTGGGAGGATGCTTCATGGCCACAATCTCTGCTGTGGTTACTGTTATTGCAGGACGTGGAAAAGGTACCTGTCATATCTGCTTCTGTGGAAGCACAAGACAGGGACTTGAACCCTGAGTCTCTTAACCAGAGGAGTGTCCTCACCACTATGTTTCAGAGCTGTGCTGTGTCTGCCTCTTCTTCCTCCTCCTTGAACTCCTTCCTGCATGTCACTGCAGCTTCAACAGTCAAAGCTGTCATTCTGTCTCCCAAAATGGATGGCTAGAGCACTCATTTTGGAAAAGCAGTTTTGAATCCCTTCACACTAAAGAAGGACTCCAGAAAGGAGAGCCATGGGTGCAGCCTCTCATTGCTCTGCTTGCTCCAGCCTGGCTTTGCATCAGGTCAGAGCTTGTTGCCGCTGTGACTGTCCCAGGCAGTCTTGGAAGAACAGCTTAAGGCATGTGACAACTTGCAGTGAAAAATGAAAGTGCTTAAGGAGTTTAACTGCTTCCAGGAAAAGATTGCAATTGGGTAATCTTTTGGGTTGTAACTTTGCAGGGAGGCACCTATATTCAACAGAAAATCCTGCTTTTAGGAGCAAATCTAGCTTCAAGTCGCTATTTCAAGTGAAGCATTATAGCTCTGAGAGTAATGATCCAACCTAAGTGCTTCCATAAATTCAATTCATTAAAATAATATTTCCTCTGGCCCCAAAAGTGCCAGTTCTCATAAACTAACCATTTGAAATTGTTAGATAATTTTTATTTTTTATTGTTTTTCAAGAGAAAAATGTTGCCTTGAGACTAGGAACATGTTTGGTACAATTTAGTCAATTTTAGAGTTGTGATCTCATGGGAGTTACTCCTCGTTTTACTTTTGTATAAAGGAGAGGAGAATTAGGTCCTTAGCTCTAGTGCTGCAAATCTGTTTATACCTGTACAGTTAGAATTTAGAGAGAAAGGGAAAAATTTAGTCAGAAAAGCTTAAATAGAGTGGGGACAAGTTTGGAAGGTAATCTTTGTACTGCATTAAGATTGAAGGATGACATAGACGAAAAACTAGAAAAATTTCTAAGCCTATGTCAAATTATTCTGTGATCTAGTAAAACAGCAGGCTAGATTTTTCTTTGTGTCTGCTTCAATTTTTTCAAAATAAAAATCTATTCATTTTGTCCTATTAAAAATGAGTGAAAAAAGCATATAAATCATCCTTAAGTATATTATCGTCTATTTGCATATGCACTACATACATATCTGAGAGAAGAGGATGAATAAGAATTTTCTTGGTAGAAAGCCTTGAACAACTGAATGGAAAAAAAGATTATTTTTAAGCAGATGCCTTTATGAAAGGGACTGGATTGTGACAGCAGGACAAAATACTGTAGGTTTGAATTAATTAATAAGGAAAAAGCTCATAGCTTGGGCAGCTTCTCTGGCTGCAGCATTGCTGGTACTTTTGAGGTAATTTTTGAGAAATCATCCTCCATGGAGATGAAATAACAGTTTACTTTTCCTTCCAACTTGTGCATCTTTTTGGGGGTATTGGAAAAGGACCACTCTCATCTAAAAACTAGAGTGGAAAGCACTGATTTATTTCATATGTGCCTTCAAAAACCTCTTTCACCATGATAGACTTTAATCACTATCAATACTAGTCACTTTGAGGTGAAATGAAAGCCTGGGATGTGCATTTTCACTTCACCAAGCCAGCCAATACACTTGCCATCAAAATGGGATCATACTCCAGGCTTAATTTCAATGTGTCTTGCTGAAAACGAATAAACTTTAAGAAAATTGTTCTGTCTTTGAACTTACAGCTGATCAGTGGAAGATGCTGAAACCTTCCCAGATAGGAAAATGGGACCAAAGATGTCCTGATATATCTTCTAGTCTGTGATAACAACAGCAAATTAGGTGGTACTTTTTGTATATTCAGAAAACTTGAGTAAATTCAGAAAATGTCATTCTCATGCCAAAGAGATTGTTCAGTGAACAATGTTTAATAAACACCAAGTGATGAGGCAGACACAATTTCAGGAAATATCTTTAAAGGTTTGAGGGTTAGCACCATGAATCTGTTTTTGCTCAGAAACTGCTTGGTCCAGGTGGCTTTAGCTCTACGTCTTCATTGCTTCTGTTTCAGTCCTATGCTGGGTTACTACACTGACTTTTCATTGTAAACCTGGCACAATGAGATTTTTAGAAAGTGGTGTGCAATTCAAATATATCCTATGTAGCCACACAAGGCATATTTGGGAGTTTCACCTTGTGGGGGAAGGAGGGAGTGAGAAAAGAGGTGCATCTCCATTGCACAAAAATACTCCTAACCACACTCGGTGGGTACATTTGCTTCTGCTGGCATATGGGACTTGGAGGTGCTTTTGAGAGCAAAGGGATGCAGAATTTTCCTTTCTGAGTGAGACTGGGCTTGAAATGTCACATATCCTTATAGGGCTCCATTAACCCATTCTGAGATGCTTGTGTTGGGCCTGCATCTGAACACAGATCTTGATGGCCAGCAAAGAAAAAATTAGGGATGGTACAAGAAAAACTCAGTATCCTAAACCTTCCCTTTGAAACCCAGGGAGCCTTTAGAGATTTGTAGACAGCAGGGGCTGGTTATGTTTCTTAACAATGTTTTCTGCCACTGACACAGCAGCACCTTGTTTTTATAGTTAACGCAGCAGACTCTCTCTTTCTATCCCCATTCGGCTGCCTGTGGAAGTTATTTACAACCTCAGCAGAAAGATCAAACAATGCTGGGATAACTGGCCCCTACTGACGCTGTCAGGTTTCCAGGTCTGCAAGACAAATGTCACTTCTGGCTCGCAGCACCCTGTGTGCTGTGCATTTTGATGCAGATTTTTATTACCTGGCAGGTGGCTTGGGAGTCACGGATGGAAAAAAGGGCTGAGATTAATAACGGAGAATGATCAAGTTGTGTCAGAGAGGGGTCAGCAGGCAGCAGTTGTGGAAGTTGCCCTTTGACATGACTTTTGGAGAGGGCGAGGGAGAGAGAGTGCCTTGATTTCTGAAAAGCATCATGCTGTGTTAAGAGCATCTAATTATAGCTGTCGCTGTGGCCAGATAAAATAACAGAGGGCTTTGAACAGGGATGGTGAATAACTTCATTTTATTCTGGTTGTTGGTGGTGTTGCTGCCATCTCTGTGCTGGACCAGATCCCTGAATGTGCAGGCTCTCTCTGTTCCTATTGCTGTAGGGCTCGGAGAGGCCCTCAGAGACCCTCTAGTCCCACATGAGATCAACTGTAGACATTTTATTCCTGAGATGGGCTTATCCTGCCTGGGCTTAAAACCCTCCAGTGTCACCTTCCTTTGATGTGCTCACTTTTGTGTAGCAACTGGTGCTGCCACTGTTTTATCTGCAGAGATTTCAACACAGGATTAACTTTTTCAGCTCAAAAAGGCAAGTGGTGAAGACTTCTGGCAAAGGATATGGGCTGCTATTGTGCTTTTTATCCTGCTATGCTGCTTCTAGGATCAGAGGAGTCCTGCTTTCTGCAGTGAGACCTGCAGATATTGTTGCTTGATTTCAATGATGGACTAAAACCTGAAGAAGTTGCAAAACAAAATCTCACAATTATTGTTCTGGTTGCACAAACAGGGCTATGACAGAGGTGGTCCTCGTCAAAGTTTCAGACAGAACTCGGTAGTAGATTGAGCAACCTCTTCATTTTATCTTGGTTTGTGTCTCCTTGGACTTAGACGAGCAGCAGATCTTGCAGTTTTCTCTCAGCACAATCCAGGAAGATGCCTGTAAGCAATTTCTGTGTTATAGTCCCTATTTATATCTGTAATTAAAGAAATAAGTATCATAGTTATCTTTCTAATTTCATAATTACCTCTTTGAAATAATAACTCTGTTCCAGGTGTTTTCTAAAATAAAACAGCTAGGGAAATTAATTTCAATTAGAAAGGAAAAAATACAAACCAAAGTGGAGTTTTTATTAAAAAGACAAAGCTAAAACTGCAATCACAAACAAACCAACCAAACAAAAAGCAACCAAACCCAACATGCATTTCTTAGAGGGTACTTCATTTAGGTAATTAAATCTGTGCAGTGTGAATGAACCATTGGCAGCAGTGCCCTTTATCAAATGACATTTAGAGCACATTAATCTGATGAATTCTGAGGCTTCCCAGCAGCTTAAAACACATCTGGAGGCAATAAAAAAAAAAAAAAAATCAGTGAATTCTTAATGGGAATGAACAGTCTTTTGGTATGTAGTACAGATGCTCTAGGCTTTCTCACTTGGAAGATTTAGTAATGTGGAGAAACCTGAGTTGTGTACATGTAAATTTGTAAGAAATCACAAGTTTATGGTGTGTGCATGTTGGAGTTCAGAAGAAAGATAAACTTTTTTTCATCCAGAAGAAAATGAAAGAAACCATGAAGGAACACTCTTATCTCAACCATTGCTTTCTTTTCTTTTCCCCTAATCTTTCTTCCAGCACCTTTTGCATTGTCTGTGACCACTGCAAATCCTATTTGCTTCCTGAGAAAGGGTTGCAGAGAGAAACTGTTTGATGTGGGATATGTGGAGTGGAGCTCTCAGCTGCCAAGGCTGGCAGATTCTGGGGAAGAAGTCATGCTTGTTAAAGCTCAAAGTCTAAAGTCAAATTCTGCAGCAGTGACTCTTCTCTTCTCCAGCTTTAGGCAACCCCCCAAAATGGTTGCTGGAACAGAGCTCGTGAGAACAAATGTGGCCTGAAAGAAAACTGTTAAGGTGTCAACTCTCTTCTGGAATTCTTCAAAGCGTATCTGTGGCTATTACTCTTGTAAGGTTGCTGCTCCTGTCAGGAATTACATCAGCGGGGTACGGTAACACCCACCATCTTGCAGGCCCCATTGAGCTATTTAAGTTTCCTAAATATCCATGTGTGTGGTTGTTTGTGGTGGGTTTCTTCTTTTGTATTTTTTTCCCTATAGGCTTGAATTAATTTACACAGCCCTGCTGGGATGTGGAGGGTCCTTGATGAAGCTGCAGGTTTAACCAAATACTTGGTACAAGTGAAGGGCTCAAAGTTTGAGGCTTTGAATTTGTGTATAACTTTTGATACTGGCTGGCCATCTCCTAAGAAAGCCTTCTCTGGTAGGATCCCAAAAGTTCTTGGCTTCATCTTGGGTAAGAACTGAAATTGTTCTCAACTAGCATAGGGAAGTGCTATAGCAGAGGGTGAAAATGAACAGGAAAGTTCACTTCCTTAGAGGTAAAATACAATCTTGGAGATACTCGGTGTCTGTAAGTGTGTACTTGTAGGCTTAGACAGAGTTTATCAGACCGGCATGTCATGCTAGAAATGTGCTATTTCCATCTTAGGGTAAGATCTGGTGCACATCACCTTGTCCCACCACCCACACCACCTGAACTAGATGACTGTTTATAATTACAACAATTCCTTTGAGTTAAGTCTCAGTCCTTTTGCTAATAACATGCGACTACACAGTTGGCAAGGAAGTCCTGAGTGGGCATTGAGAAGGGATGGAGTGAAAAATGTCCAGGATTCATTCAAAAAAAGAGCATATTTCAAATGGAGAGTGGGATTACAGATTGGAAGAACAGAAACTGAGCATTTAGGATTTTTTTTTTTTTTTTTAAATTAGTGCTTCAAAAAGCATTTGTCTTCTAGGGAAAATATTCTTTGAACATTACAAAACGTAAGTGAATTCGCCTTGGATGTTTTTCATAATTGTTCTCTTTCTTTGTGTTAATAACTAAGGCTATTGCTGTTTAAGGACTTGATTCCTTATAGCCTGTCTCTTTCTCCCTCCATGATCCTGCAGTAAAGTCGTCATACAGCATTTTTTTTGGTGATATTACGATCATTTTCCATAGCAACAGACTGATGTCCAAGGTGTGGGATCAAATAAAAGGAGATAAAGTCCTTATTAAAATATACTTTGTCAATAAGAAAAGGAATTAATAAAAAAAAATCCACTAATTTTATTATTCATTTCCTTCTCTGACTAAGCATAAGTGCAAATGAAAAGTATTTCTTTTAAGTAACTGTTTGTTTTTTTACTTGTTTGTATTGATCGATAAAACATTGGTTTGAAAGGAAACGTGAATTAAAGAACTGCAGCTGTAATATATACAAAAATACTTAAAATCCTGATGGTTTTTTTTTGTTTGGGTTTTTTTTTTTTGAAACAGAAGACTGCTTTCTAATACCAATAGACCTTTCTAGAACTATGACCACAACAGGTTGCTTGGCAGAGCTTCCCCAGGAAAGATTACCTTTATGAATTTGTTTGTAGGCCCCTTAGGAACTTTCTGCTCCATTAGGCTCCCCTAGTAATGATATTTCTCTTTTAAGACCTTGCATCCCTAACAATTATTTTGTCTCCAGTCACCCACACCAGCAAAAAAGAAACCATGGCCCTAGGGACTTGTTCTACAAACCCTTGCACATGCTTGGCAGAGAAGGCCAACTCCTGCCCTACTTTGGCTAGATGTTTTGGAAGGCATCATGAAGGCCAGGCAATGTTAAAAGAAGCCCAAATGCTATTGGCAGTCCAGAGGCATCAAACAAACTTACCAAATAAAACCTTTGCTTTGTGTGTTCACCTTCCCTAGAACTGGGTCTAGCTTGAAGAGGACACCGCATGAACACTTTCTAAATATTTCCAAACAGGAGTGAGAAAGAAGCAAAGGATATCCTAGTTCAGCAGTCCTATACTGCAAAAGATACCCTTGATACAAGAGGTTGGCTGACTCTTCTTCTTTCATTCAGTGGTTCATACAGAGAAGACAGACTCTTTCTGAACATGAAGCTATTGTCAGCCCTGTCTGCTTCCTCCAAGACTCTGTTATAAACAGTTGTCACCCCAGCAAAGAAATACCAGGTTATCTGTACTTCTGTGAAGTACATATGGAAGGGGTGAAGGTATGGCTGGCAGAGATGAAGGATGGTGAGGTAAGGATGGCTGAGTTTGGAGACTGAGTCCCAACCTGTCTTATGCTGTTGGCTTCAGAGGAGCCATCGTGAGTCAACCTGTTACTCCAAGCCCTCTTCTGACTTTTGCCAGCAGACTAAGATGTCAAATTCTCTATTTGCATCCCATGGGCCTGATTCCCCTCTGATGCATTGGGGCATGTCAGAAGTGCTCCCCCTGAGGCCAATATATTGGTGTAAATGAGAAGAGAATCAAGCAGTGGGTAAAGACGGTTGTAGGTCTCAAGATCTGTTCTCCTTTTGGTGCGTGCTGTGATTTATGCACAGAACTCCTATTAGCAACAGTGGGAGAAGAGACACTTACATTGCTAAACAGGATTTTTTTTTTTCTCAGCTGCCTGAATCTACTCTGCATAAGCCTGTTGTGAAAGTGATTGGAGATTTAGGGGAAGAAATGCCAAAGAGAAATAAGAACAACAAAACTAATCCTAAACTAAGCAACTGTAAGAATTGTGGGTTTTTTCTTTTTTTTTTTTTTCTTCTTTTTCTTTCTTGAAACCTGGAGGGTTTTTAAACAACTACATAACTGTTCTTAATAGTGCTGAATTTTAGGAGTGGCTCTGTGGGGTGGGGATTTGCACAGCCACTGAGGAGGGTGGAGGTAAAAGGACAAGGAAAGTTGAAAGTTGGAAAAGCTGGAATTACTTCTCTGCTCATTTCCTTTGTTGCAATTTGCCTTTGCTATTTGCCAGACCCCTATGGAAATACAACTGTGGCTCTTGCTATTTTGCAAACCACATTTTGCTCCTTTTTCCTTTTACTAGAAATGTAACTCTTGATCTGCTTGCCAGCTTCAAAACTGTTAAAATGAAAATGAGTTGTTCTTCTCTTCTACCTTCTCTTTAATGTCTTCTAAATTTCCAAGTCTTTTAAATTTCTAGTCTCTTTAATAAAAGGTTTATTCTCTTGCCTTGAGATGTACGCATAAGGGCAAGTTATCCCTTGATATTATAAGGTAGAATCTACCATTTCTGCTGTTATCCAAGTCCAGGCATTGCAGCAAACTGGCAGGAGTTAATCTTTATTAAGCAAAAGCATATAGGACCCACACAGGCTGTAGAGTCAGAGTGTATTCTCATGCTTACCATTTCCTTTATTGATTTGCCTGTCTAAATGAGTACTTCTAAACTCAGTGGGTGTTTTCCAATTAGATAAAAGGCAATTCATGTCACCCTGCTGCAGCTCTAACAGCCATAACCAAGAGAGTGCATTGAGGACTTCTCAGCAGAACAACCTAGTTTAATCAAGGCGGCCCCCTTCAGCGCTACCTCATTTGCAGGACATCCCTCTTCACATACAATGCTTCCTTTATTGGAACTTTAGAGGAATGAGCTTCAGCTACACCTACAGCTACGCCTTCACTTTATGGGCCAGCTATATGGTTAGTGGAGAAGATACATGAGATTCCCTCATTCTGTTTTGGGAAAGCGCTGCTTCTTCAATGAGAACGCGGGCACAATGCACACAGAGCTCGGTGCCATGCTCCAGTTAGAGCTGCCACTGGCATCATCCTTTCTAAATGGGAACAAAAGCATCTCAGATGATTGTCACTGCTGCTTATGTGAATGGTGCTGCTGCTGTGAGAGCTGAATCTGATAAACCTCCTAATGGTCAGAGCTGAGCAGGCATTTGCTGAGCGTCATGCATTTGCTGGAGAAGTGGAGACTCTGTCTTTTGTGGAAGAAGCATGTTTTCCTGCATGCCAGAGAGCTCTTAGGTTCCCATTTCTGAGCCAGGGCGCAGCTGATAGACAATCCCTGGGCATGGCTCAGGAACCGTAAAGGGATGTGAGGATTTCAATCTGAAACTGTTTAGCTTAATGCTCTGCCTCCTGTCTTGGTTTTGACCCTTTAAATTTCTCCTTGGTGCTGCCTTTTACCCTCCTCTGCCACATATTCTCCCAGAAGACTGCCCAGCTGAAAGACTTTGGGCAGATGCTTCCCTTCTTACCTTCAATAAGGTCCCTGTTCTTGCTTTACTATCCAGCACCAGATCACCACTCTCTTTGATTGCTTTGGTGACACACCCCACATGACCTTCTATCTTTTTAGGCCATGATCTCAAGGCTGTATGTGGCTTTCAAAAGCAGGAGAGTCCCTCCATCCCACCATTGCAGTAATGAGACTTGAGTGGTCTCCCGTCCTTCAGCAGACCCTCAGTAGGTCCTTTCTGACCTTGGGCCAAACAGTAGCGGTTCACTGCTGCTGAAGGAAGGGTGCAAGCAGGGAGAAGGCTTGGGAGGGAACAAAATGCACCTCTTGGCTGGAAGACACACCCCTCCCCCAGCTGCCCAGGGTGGAGAGGGGCTGCACCAGTGCTTAGGTTAGTTGCAGCCTGATCCCACTAGGTGGAAGCCCAGCATTAGGATTGGGACTGTTCATGGTTCTGCTCTCACTTCTTCCTGCCCTGCTGGGGAATGGTTTGTTACCTCATTTGAACAGCACAGAATGAAGCTGTTGCAGGCTTGACTTCAGCATTTATTCAGGGGAACAAAGTGCCTTTGTGAAGCACTGGTTTAAAGCCTGTATATCCTTTCTTCTGTGAAGTGTGGAAGAAGTTGGGGCACAAGGAAGTGTTCCAGGGAGGAGAAGAGGGTAGAGGGAAAAAGTAGCATGTGTTGGGTGGAAGCCTTAAAACTGTGAGCTTGTCACCTACACATAGGACCACCAGAGTGAACCTCTGATGGATAAAGTGAGCAACCAACTGTTCCTTATGCATCACCTAGGGCTCCGAGAGAGATGGGGAAGGCGTTCTTGGTCCTATGTATTTGTTATTAAGAAAGAGAAACGTTGCTTGGTACACAGAATTTAATTCGTGTTGCTTTCTACCCGTTATCCTCTTAGAAGATACTATGGCTTAGTGAGAGCCCAGAATCACTGGGTGGTACTGAGCTAAAGGAAGCAGGATGGGTTTCTCTGTGTACTTCATGGTCTCATTTACTATTTGATATACAGTAAGGTGTATTCATAGTAGCACCTGTCTGCAGCACAGAAAGGTCTTTTAGCTTAAACTGTAGAGGACAGGAGTGGTAGAGTATAAACTTAAGTGAGTTCTGTCTAGATACTGAACAGAACTGACATTTATTTACCTGTGTAAGGTCTCACCCAGCATCTTTTCAGTATCAGATGGTCTTTCTCTAGGGACAGGTCCATCAAAGTACTCCTTGAGACTGTAGGGCAATGCTGCCGTGGACCTCAAACTGTGATTGAACCTTGTGTAACAACAAGTCATCAAGGAATACTTTTCAGTTGCAATTTCCTAGATTGTAACCAAGGTTAGAGGAGTATTTTATTTACCATCAATGTGTTTTATTGTCACCAATGTTAATACTGTACTATTCTATTTTTCAGTAAGAGGAGAGAAAGGAGAACCCTGTTACTCTGTTTCTTATCCAGTCTAATGTGTGATATATAGGAGAATGTAGTGCTTTTTGGTGGTGGTGGTGTTTGTTTTGTTTGTCTTTGAGAGAGGGCAAGAAAGAGAGTGAATGGTATTTGGTTATGGTTCTTTATTATTTTAGGTTAGGACCTGGTATTGCTGCTTATGCAGAGCAGCCAGAGGAAGTACACTGTGATTGCAGAAATTCTGGATTTGATTTTGAGCAGGTTCTTTTCATTTTTCCTGGACTTGAAGAAAGATGGCTGGTCCTTCTTGCTTCAGAAACTACTAACGCTCTTGCTGCGATAGCATGAAGCAAAAGAAGTATCTCGAAGGGTGCTGGGATAGGCTGCCTGTCAGAGATGAGTTGGACTCTCTGGGGTTTGGAGCTCACCTGGTACCTTTGGGCTGGGGCAGTGTGGACAGAACCGAGAAGCTTTCCACATAGCTCACCAAAAGCAGTTGTTGGACTCCACTGTATTCACAAGGTCCTGCTGCACCACCTTTATAGTGTAAAGAAGCGAGTCACTGCAAAAGGTAACACATTTTCTTCACATAATGTAGCTCTTTCTCCAGTGTGAGCAGAAAGTGCTCCCAGCAGCGGTTCTCCTCCCATTGCCACGTGTGTCAGCCGGGCTGAACGCTGCAGCAGCTCTGCAATCTGCTCCCCTGCAGCCCCTTTTCAAAGTACATTAACTGTCTGCTTTTAAAAGTCTCATTGCTGCTGCCCTTAGTTGCAAGTCTACTTTAATCCTTCCAACACATACGATGCCCTTTAGGTGGGACATTTCCAGGCCACAGCTCTCAATCCTCAGAGGTTCTGCAGTTTTGTGGAGGAAACGATGTTGAGATCTGGCTGGGAAACCTTATTCGTTTAGGAGCATTAGAGTAAACTGCCAGTGAGAAAATATACAACGATTTGTCCCTCCTCTCCCCACCACAGCAACAACCCCCTGGCTAACCTGGTGCTCTGCATAGCCAGTACATTAATGCCACCTGGCTGCTGGAAAGCAGAATGGGAGATGGCTCTGCTCACCTTTCTTCTGAGGTGTTGCCATCCACATTAATTCATGTCTGTCTTCTCTAGCTTGCCTATTTTTTTCCATTGAAGTTACAGGAACTCAAATATATTGGGTGCTTATATTGACCTTTTTCAGATTTGGGTGAAATTAACTATGGAGCTCAAAAGATGAGGGAGGAATTGCAAATTTACACATTTACTGGACAGACAGCATGAGTATTGCAAGCATCCTATTATTAGAAGGCTAGGTTAAAAATAAACAGTAAAATGCCTGGAAATTTACAGTGTGACTCTCCTTATCTTAAATGTCATATAATATTATACTTGTCTATACAAATCATCATAACAACATTCCAGTGAGGAAAAATAAGGAAAAAAACCACCAAATAATCATGGTAAATAGCATTTTCCAACTCTCATTGGAGCTTAAGCAGAGAAACAGAAACTAAACACCAAAAGGTAAAATGAGTAATATGTTACTCATTTCACACATTGAGAGCCTGAGAAAAATATGAAAAAAGTAATAGATGAGTTGAAAATACTTTGATGACAGTTTAAATTTATTTCCTTCAAAAAATCAAGGCAGTTCATTTTTTTTTTTCAAAATGTGCGTTTGAATGCCTCTAGCTGTAAATCTTACACTGAAAGATTTTATTAATTTTAAGAATTCTTTAATCTTGCTTTACATCATCTGAGAGACATAGGTTTACTCAGGAATGTGTAATCACTGAACAAGCACTGCATCAGGGGGCAAGATGAATAGAATTAAGGTTGCCATGGGTACTTTGCTTTTGAATTTCTTCATTTTTGAGTTTAAAGTCTAAACATAAAAATCCCAGTAATTTTTGGCTTTTGTCGTTTAGCGCTGAATACACACATAAATTACCAGCTTACTCATGGCTGCAAGTGTAGTTATTACTGTCTAATGTATAATTCCCCGTATGTAGACAAGCTTTATTTTAACTTGTTCTCTAAGTTTTTAATTGCCTAGTGTTTTGCAGTAGGACATAAAGAGCAGGTGTTCAGAAAACTTGTAGAAATTAAAAAAAAAAAAAAAAGGAGAAACAGGTTATTTTTTGCCTGAGAAATTTCCTCTGGCATTTGGAAGAATGGAAGGAAGATAAATGAAGACCAGCATTGAGCTAGGGTTTTTATGGATACTAGTATAGGCTATAAAAAAAAATACAAATCAGAAGTAGTCTGTGAACAAAGACATGTAAATGGCATTGATTTGGGGAATATCAAATTGCAGAGTGTTTCTTCTCTTTTATGCAAACTCATGAAAGCAGTCTGTTGCTGTGAGAAGGTTAACTGGTTCTAGCCTGAAAGTTTCATTAAAAAGTTGTAGTGGATCTGTTTGATGTTCACACCGGCACCTGGAGAGCCACGTAGATGATGCAGTAGGTGCTGCAGTGAAATACAGAAAGCTGAAACCATCCCAGGAGGCCTGAACTTGCCTCCTCTCTCACTTGCTGCAGGGACTGCAGTCTTGAAAGCTGAGGCTTTGAAATCTGCCAATTGCATCCCTTCAAGCTGAAAACACTGAGGCAATGCTCTCCTCTCCTGTTGAATAGGTACAAGGGTGAGAGCCAGCATGTGCTGCCCCCCTGGTTGCAAAACTCTTTAATGAATATTTCCACTACACCCTCTCTAGACAGAGCCAGGCAATTACTGAAGTAGCTGCCCTGGTCATTAGGAACAGCATAGCTGTTGCATGAGTCTTTCCCAGCTTTAGGGAGTTTTGCAGCCTGTTTTGGATTATGCCTTGTGACATTTACTGTGTTAGGCAGTCCAAGGTGAGCGAGGTGATTCAGAACTATCCTGGACATCTGTAGGAGCCCCAGTGGCTGCTGTGCAGGTGTTATCCTGGTCCCACTCGCAGGGTTTCCCTCTTGGCTAATGGGAGTCACAGGATCCCAGAACTGCCCAGATTGGAAAAGACCTTTAAGATCATCGAGTCAAATGATTAACCTAATACTGACACGTCCTCAACTAACCCGTGTTCCTCAGCACTATGTCTACACGACTCTTCAATCCCTCCAGGGATGGGGACTCCACCACTGCCCTGGGCAACCCCTTCCAATGCCTGAGAACCCTTTCAGCAAAGAAATTCTTCCTCACGTCCAATTTAAACTTCACTTGGTGCAACTTGAGGCTGTTTCCTCCTGTCCTGTGTCTTGTCACTTGGCTGAACAGACCCACCCTCACCTTTCTCCACCCTCCTTTCATGTAGTTGTAGAGAGCAATAAGGTCTCCCCTCAGCCTCCTTTTCTCCAGACTAAACAACCCCATTTCCCTCAGCTGCTCCTCATCACACTTGTTCTTCAGACCCTTCCCCAGCTCCGTTGCCCTTCTCTGGACACGCTCCAGCACCTCCATGTCCTTCTTGGAGTGAGGAGCCCAGAACTGAACACAGTCCTGGAAGACAGGGTATGCCTGTTGTCATCCCTGCTCATTGTGGCAATGCTGGTTTGTTCCCCAGAGTTTAGAGATATAAGTACCTAAAAGTTCATCTTGTCCATCTGCTTGGCTGGTTCATGATTGTTCCCCACAGTGTGTTTTCAAGTGTTTTGTCTCACTTAATTGATTCAAGTTGTGGGGCTTTCATTACTTGGCTTGGGAGACATATTTCAATATATAATAGACCTTCTTACTGAAAAATATTTCCTGATATGCAGCCTACACTTTCATTGGTTTAATTACTACTGCCATTTTGCAATTACCAGTGTTAATTAACATTGCCATGTTCATTTTTAAAACAATGTAGTGAATTCTGAAGTAAGCTGGCATTTTAGGATTCTGACACATACAACTGGATGAATAGACATCCTGTGGGAAGCTCTCCAGTAAAATGCAACATTCCATTATAAATCAAAGTAAAGCACTGAGATGTAAAAATTCTTCTGAAATGAGTTCTGGGAAAATAAAACCACCCTAACTACTGCAAATCAAACTGAAATATTTCAAGTTTGTCTTTATTTCAAAAAAATTAATCTAACATTTAAAAATATTCTTTCATTTTAGTTGTCTGTCTTTCCAAGTTAACTTTTTTTTTTAATGAGTGTTATTCTTGGAGTAAGGGAAACATCTTTCCTGGCTGATGTGTCCCTTGTTTCAGATGTGTGATGATGTTTTATTCTTTGAAGTATAGAGTTATTTTATCACTGTCCTTCGGGTACCTGAGGAACTGGGATCCCTGTCTCTGAGACAGTCCCCTGACTGAATCACTTTTCATACAAGTCCACACATCTGACTCCTTGACTTCAGAGAAGCCCCTCTGCTGTTCTTCCAAAAATCCAGGGAACCTGAACAACCCTTGCTGCTGCTGAGCTGGAGGTCAAGGAGGAATTTGCCTGGAATTACTTGCAATTGCTACAGACTCATAAACAGCTCCTTTTTTAGCTAGTAACTTCCCATGGAAAATTATTTTGTTGGGGAAAATATTCTGAGCAGCTATAGGGAGAGTGTGCGAGTGAGCAGAGAAATGATGGTTATGTTGGAGCACTGCTGGCAGGACTAAATTCCTTCTACTTACTGGAGATACATTGATATGCTATTCTGCCTCTTCTCATCTTGCAAGATGTTCTGGGGGATATCTTTTTAATGGTAATGGCCACACGTTGTAAGATGTGCCTTGAGATGAGATGGATTTTATATACTCTTACCTGCATTACAAATGCGACACTTGTGGTATGAGTTGGTGAGAGTTATTCTTGATAGAGTTCAGTCATTATTTCAGCTTCAGTGCATTTTAATCACACTTCCTCTGTCAAATGTAGCAAATATTTCCATTCTTCACTCAGGTAGCTTTTTCTTTTTCCCTGTGGCTCTCAGAAACGAAGCAGAGTGATAGGATTATTTCAGTTCATCTGTATGTTCGTGTGTCTCTGCTCTTCACCAAAAGCACGGCATTTAGAAAATCCATGTCGTTTTGGGGAAATATTCCTATTGCCCTAGCTGCAATGCCCATAAAACTGAAGTCCACTGAAGTGTTTAAGGCTAGAAGAACATTTAGTAGTGGGAAGGGAACCTGTACAGAGAACAGCATATTTTAATTCCAGTTGCTGGAAGGATTTTGAGTTTCTAGCCAAATCAAAACAGTAATAAGTAATTTTAAGCAGAAGAGCCAGAAATCTCACTAGGATCAGCAGTGCTCAGGTTGTGGTCTGGAGCTAGTAACTCTAAAATTCTCCTCATGATTCTTTCCCTGATGTACATTTTAATCTGGGGCAAATAATTTACTCTGTTTCCAGCTTCAGTTTTCCTGAAAGGTGTTTGCAATGATTAAGAAGAGGAACATTATGCTAATGCAAATGGTTGGGATGTGGATGTTTGGGGTTTTTTGAAAGGATTTTTTTTTTTCTTCCCAGATTTAGAATGAATATAAAGCAGGTTTATCTTTTAGCATTTTTTTCTGAAAAGATTCATATATTAGTAGCTTGCCCTCCATAGGGTTGATACACTTGTTCTAGTTTTATAGTAATTTTTTTCTTTTGCCAGTATGTAAACTGTTTTCATGAGAACAGAGAATGAATTCTAGGGAGGAAGAAAGCGGGAAGAGAAAGTTGTGAAATGCATCAATGGGGGATATTCTCAAATAATAATCACAATACTCTGCTCTGCAGTCTCTTGGGTTTCAGGGAGCATAGAGGTAGAAGCAGACTTCCTTCCTGGACAGAGAAGCAAAACCACCAAACCTTCAGCTCAATGGGAACAAACTACACTTGTGGCAGTGGGGTCTCACCAGGGGCTTTAATGGAAATTTGTGAGTGAGAAAGTCAGGGAAGGTAGTGATGATTCAGAATAAAAAAAACCCCAAACAAACAACAAACTAACCCAAAACCAAACAAAAAGCCACCCCCAAAATCCTCCCAAAAAAACAAAAAACAAAACCCCAAAAGACAAAAAGTCTGTATACAGAAGATGAGAGGAGCTTTTGTAGGCTGCAGAACATGACTAAGGCTTTGCTGTCCTGGAGGACTCTGAAAGTGATCTGCAAATAGTGTATTAAAAAATTGTAAAATAGTAAACCTAAAAAAGTAAGCAGCTGATGACAAGAGAGATCTGAACATTTGTTTTGCTGGGGCTCAAACTGTCATTGCCAACCAGAAGGAAAATACAGCTCCAATGGAAGTTCACATGTGCCACTGTGTGCTGTGCCTACCTCAAATTCTTCCTCGCGTCTGCTTCTCAGGAGAGTATAATTTTGGCCTTGTCTCGCTGAAATCTCCAGCTATTTTCACTGTTTCACTATTCTTGCCCTTTTCCCTTTGGATCAACCTTTTTATTAAGTCACAGAAGTGTCTTGAATTCTCTATCTGCTGTGAAGGGAAAGAATTGAAGTGACATCCCAGTAGAGGCACAGGTTCCTTAATTCCACATGAGGGAAAATGGCTGGAGTGGAAGAGCTTTATGGAGAAGGACTGATCTGCAGTGTTTGACAGGGCAAGAGAAATAAGAGGAGCTCTGGTGAAAACAGCTGAGTCACATAGATATAAATACAGTGAGAATAGGATGTAAAGTATATTTAATGGAAAAATTCTCTACAGACAGGTCATGGAAAAGAGATCTATCATACATATGATTTACTTTGAGGTGTTCCTTTTCAGAATGGCTTTCTGTTGGCTGGCTTACCGTTTGGCTGGCTTTCCTGGCATGGGATGCCATGATATAACCATTCCTCTTTAGCCCCTGTTGGAGTTGGTGCCTCTCCACTGTGACTACTCCACCTTCCCAGGTGCCCTTGCCTACACCACTTAGACATACACAAGTTTATGGGTCTGGATGGGATCCACCCAAGGGTACTGAGGGAGCTGGTGGAAATAGTCACGAAGTCAGTTTCCATAATTTATTAGCTGTCCTGGCTAACTGGGATGGTCTCAGTGGACTGGAGGTTAGCAAATGTGATGCCCATCTACAAGAAGAGCCAGAAGGAGGATCTGGGGAACTACAGGATTGTCAATCTGACCTCAGTGCCAGGGAAGGTTATATAGAGCAGATCATCTTGAATGCCATCACATGGCATATGTGGGACAACCCAGGTGATCAGGCCCAGCCAGCATGGGCTTGCTTATGAAAGGCAGGTCCACCCTGACTAACGTAATCTCCTTCTATGACAACATGACACACTTAGTGGATGAGGGAAAGGCTGTGGATGTTGTCTACCTGGACTTCAGTAAAGCTTTTGATACTGTTCCCCGTAGCATTCTCTTGGAGAAACTGGCTGCTCATGGCTTGGGTGAGTGTGGTCTTCACTGGGTAAAAGACTGGCTGGATGGCCAGACCTGAAG
>NW_010287765.1:117268-136981 GCF_000700745.2 Antrostomus carolinensis
AACTGACTTAAATCCCCTTGGCAGCCAGTCACAAGTGGTGTGCCCCAGGTCTCAGTATTGGGGCCAGATCTATTTAATATCTTTACCAATGATCTGGATGAGAAGATGGAGTGCACCCTCAGTAAGTTTGCAGACAACACAAAGTTGGTTGGGAGTGTTAATCTGCTTGAGGGTAGGAAGGCTCTGCAGAGAGATCTGGACAGGCTGGATCAGTGGTCCAAGGCCAATTGTATGAGATTTAACAAGGCTCGGTACCGGGTCCTGTGCTTGGGTCACAACAACCCCATGCAACACTACAGACTTGGGGAGGAGCGCCTGGAAAGCTGCCTGGAGGAAAAGGACCTGGGGGTGTTGGTCAAGAGCTGGCTGAATATGAGACAGAAGTGTGCTCAGGTGGCCAAGAAGGCAAATGACATCCTGGCCTGTATCAGTAATAGTGTGGGCAGTAGGACCAGGGCAGTTCTCTTACCCCTGTACTGAGCACTGGTGAGGCCGCACCTCAAGTGCTGGGTTCAGTTTTGAGCCCTTCACTCCAAGAAGGACATGGAGGTGCTGGAGCGTGTCCAGAGAAGGGCAATGGAGAACAAGTGTGATGAGGAGCAGCTGAGGGAACTGGGGTTGTTTAGCCTGGAGAAAAGGAGGCTGAGGGGAGATCTTATCGCTCTCTACAACTACCTGAAAGAAGGTTGTAACAAGGTGGGTGTTGCTCTCTTTTTGCAAGTAACAAGTGATAGGGTGAGAGGAAATGGCCTTAAGTTGTGCCAAGGGAGGTTTAGATTGGACGTTAGGAAAATTTTCTTCACTGAAAGGATTGTCAGGCAATGGAACAGGCTGCCCAGGGCAGTGGTGGAGTCACCATTCCTGGAGGTATTTAAAAGATGTGTAGATGAGGTGCTTAGGGACATGGTTTAGTGGTGGACTTGGCAGTGTTAGGTTAGTGCTGGACTCTATTATCTTAAAGGTCTTTTCCAACTGAAATGATATTATGATCTTACTGTTATTTTAATATTTCCTTTGGGTGTCCCTTGTCTCCTATGAATAACTAACCACAGGATGTCTCGAACTCTTCTGAATTTGAGGCAAAGTTATAATATCTTTCATATTGAATAGAGATTTTTTTCCATTACAGCAGGCTTTATATTTCCATTACAGCAGGCTTAATATTGTACACATTGACATATGTACAATAAATAAAACAAAGTAAGCCCTGCTATGTAAAAATTTATTTGGAGGATTATTCCATAGAGTTGAAACTTACAGTTCTCTAATAAAGACAGGTTTGAAACATCAATTTGAAGAAATTTCTGCATGCAGTTTTACTATTTGCCTGGAAGATATTTTACATATATATTCTTTGTGCATGGGCTCCCTCTGGAGCTTTCTCTTATTAAAAAAAACCCCTAACCTTAAAGTACTTTAAAAGCTTTTAATCAAAACCATAAAGCAAACAAATGAAATAAAAGTATTGTTTCTGTCATTGCAGCATTTAGTACAAATCTGTTCTTCACGTGAAGATACATGACCAGAGTTTCACCATATTACGCCAGCTGAGGAAAGGAGCCATTAGAATTAATGTCTAGTTGGACATTAAAAGAGCCTTGTGTGAAAATGAAGCCACACAGCGCAAGAATAATTAATTACAGTACTCTGAAGATGCAAAGTGCTATGTAAATCCCAGGCATTCATCACACCATTTAGAGTCTAATGGCTAATAACAGATTTGATTTTGCTTTCAATGAATCATCATCAAAGGAAATTTTGTTTCTCTGAATATTTTCACTATTTTCCATATGCGTTTTATTAGATTGTGTGAGTACACACAAAGGAGAAACATTTAATTTATTAAAATCAGACTATGCCAGTATTGGTGCAGACACTTTCAGTGCCTTCCCCTGAGAAATTCTAGATAATCTTGAACAGAATTGCATGTCTGAAACCTATTTGCTGATGCTGAGTTGTTTACCAAGTTTTCTTTATTAAGAACAAGGTAAGCAATAAGATCTATGTTGGTTTTTATTAAAGATGAAGATATTTCCTTGAAGTGTGTTATTATTATTTGAAGAGGTTACAAATAACGTTTTTCTGAGGAGTATTTTTCTCTTCTCTTTATTTTAATAAACTAGGATGATGATGTGCTGTAACCAGCAGCATTTCCTTTTTGTTAAAGAGAGATTCTGATTGCCAACAGTAACCAAATACAGATCATATCCTTTAATTTTTATGTGATCTGTACACCGTGCTGTCTTGACATGAGCAGAACTGTAGTTTTGCCCATCTCTCAATGCATCCTGACAATGGGTGAGGCACATCAGAAATTTAGTCACATGTCTGATCATTACTGTTCTCACAAAGGAGATTTTTAATGCCACATCAGACTTGGAGGAATTTGTATTGTGTGGAGGACTGACTGGATTTCTGTTTCTTTTTGAAACTATTTCAGTGTTTTATTTTTCTTTTTTTTTCCCTCCTCAACTTGAGTGGCACCTTCTATCATTAGTTTACAGACAGCGATGTGATGGAGATATTCCTTACATGCTTCTTGTAATGAGTTTGTGACTGCCCCTGTAAAGGTGTCCTGGTAATGAGTGATTCTTTTACGGTGGAGCTCAGGGAAGGAAGCCAAGATGTTCAGCTGTGGAAACAAAGACTACTCAATCATTTTTCTACAGAAAAAAACATAAACCACAAACTCAACAAAACTTATTCTTGTTAGTAGCAGAAGCTATTTTGTCTTCTGTGAGTGTCCCACAGAGCACCAACACTGCTGTTCTCTGCGTGAGGGTCTCTCATCCTGGTCTGTTGCTCAGGTCCCCTTCACATCTTATTTCATGGTCTGTTTTCCTCTTGAGGTACAGATTTTTGAGGTGAGAGCATTCATTGTGGATGCTCATACAGTTCAGAGTTTCTTTGAAGCAGCAGCTGTCTGCTCCAAGCATATATTCCATTACACTAACATTAATCTTCCTTATTCATGAATTTTATTTTGCAGCTCGTCTTCTTAGGAAAGGTTATTAGTGGTTATGATAATCTTGTAGTTTATTTTAATTTATTAGCTGATGCAAGGCTAACAATATATGGATTTTTTTAAAAAAATAGAGCTATTATCCTCTAGGCTGTTATAAGCGAAGTGACTTCTTCAGTTAATAACTCACATTCTTTAAATTTGATTTGCCAGTTAAACGTCCCATTTTCATTTTTAACACTTAGTGCTTTTTGGAAAATTTTAATTTCCCAGCAGTATCTCATAATTAAGCTCACTGTGCACACTGTGTAACTTAAAGGGCACTGACGAGAAGGACATGGCACAAATTGTTTCAAATCACTGCCCTTTAAAGCAGACACATTTGAACTTAGTGTGGTAAAAGAAAAAGTAAGAGAAGCAGCAAAGTCCAGTGGGGAAAATTGTCACATTTAGTGTTGTGAACATGGTCCTACCTCAGGAACAAAGTTTGTTGAGGCTGGTGAAATGTGAATTTCCTTTCAGGCTGAAACCCTTTCCTGGATGGCAGTTGCAGTCAGGTTTGGGGCGCGGTGCACACAGGCAGTTCTGCAGCTGGTTTCCTTTCCTGGGTGCAGTCACTTTTCTGACATGGTGGGAAATAGAATCATAGAATGGTTTGGGTTGGAAGGGACCTTAAAGATCATCTAGTTCCAACCCCCCTGCCATCAGCAGGGACACCTTCCACTAGATCAGGTTGCTCAAAGCCTCATCCAACCTGGCCTTGAACACTTCCAGGCAGTGTGGCAGCAGCCACAGCTTCTCTGGGCAACCTGTTCCAGTGTCTCACCACCTTCACAGTGAAGAATTTCTTCCTCATATCTAATCTAAACCTCCCCTCTTCCAGTTTAGAGCAATTTCCCCTTGTTCTATCATTAACTGCCCTTATGAAAATGATGGAAGGGGCTTCAGCCTGGCAGTGACTGTGTGGCTGAGGCCCTGCAAGGCTGGTGCTGTGGATGTATAAAGTAAAGTGCCTGCCCCTGGTGAGCACAGAGGTGCAGCAGAAGTTGGATTGCAGTAGAGGAGCAAAGGTAAAAGGACCAGGTGCAGGATCAGCAATATTAGTAAATGAATCTCTGGGCATCTAGCCAAATCCCATAAATTGGAAAAGGTCTCGTTTTACCTTGGTGACAACCCCAACAGCTTGGGGCTAGGCAGCTACTGCCAACACCCTGAGATTTTCCCTTCTCTGCTTTGCTGAGTGGATCTCAGGTGTTTTATGAACAGATGAAACCCAAGGTTTGCCTTGGTTCTACACGCTGCTAACAGGGATTCTTCTCCTTTGTCTGCTAGAGCTGCTGCTGATGCTGCACAGAGCTGTCAGGAGAGCCCAGCTGGTTGTGTGGGAATGGGAAATAATATTCTGTGATTGATCTGAAAGGCAGAGAAAGGCAAGGGAGGAGTGAAAGCAATTGTGTGGGCTCAGCTGTTTACTATTTGAGAGTGAGACTGTGATCAGGAGACTTTTTTTGAGATTTGGGTTTCTTAAGCAAACCTGGTGAATTAAATATATGATGTTAGCTCAGATTGTAGTCCCTCAGTTTTCTGTGGTTTGGTTAAATAAGGACAGTGGTTGTGATTTTTTTAATTGATTCCCTAAAACCCTCCTGAAAACTAACTGAAAATTGTGTGATTGTACTGTGTCTACTGTTAAACCTTTTTTTTTTCTCTCCCTCCCAATTAACTTGTGACTTAGTTAATTTTAAGGTCATTTGGTGAAGAGATAGGAGTTTCAAAAATAATGAGTTGCCATTAGTTCCATGAGAGTAGGTGGCTGGTCAGAGGAGATGAGGGCCCCATGCATGCCTCATGGTGGGAAAAAATTTGGAATATCTGTAGAGAGCAGAGACACGTAGAAAAACCTTGGGTCAAAACTTTCTGGAAACCAGGCTTCCTAGCTTTGCCTGCTAAAACCCAGTTTGATTTGCATTTTAGAAGTGCTAAGCTTGTGATGGTAGAACGGGGGTTAGTCTGATCATTTGGTTTACGTGGGGAAATTTTTCATACAAATGATGCATGAATGGGTTTATGGTCCAATTTGAAGTAAGTTTGGGGCTCTTGAATGCTCTGCTCAGCCTGAAAGCTTGGTGATTCGTAGGAGTTTGACATCCCTGCCAAACTTTCTGATTTATGAGAACGTAAAATGTTAAAACATGCTTTTTCTCTTTATAATTGGCAATCCTGGGTCTCCTGTGGGGAAGGCCTATTTCACATTAAAATAAAATAAAATGTCAAAGTTATATGGAGAATGGCAAGGATTTTTTTCTGTTTAATTAACCATAACACTGTTTTTTTACCTAAAGATTACTCGTTCCTCTTTCTACTTTCTACAGATAATATTCAGAGGGTGACTGTATGAACCTGCAGTTTTTATTTCTCAGTTTTTATTCCAGAGAGTTGCATCTCACAGAAACTTTCTAAGAAAAGGTCAGGGAAATCAAAGTTGTTGAAGGTCTTACAGCCACTCCACTGAAGTATTTTAATCTCTTTGTTGCTGCGTGGATTCAAGCCTAGAAATATTCCCATTGACCCAGGTTTGTTCTGGGTAATATAAATGGCTGCTTTTGATAGATGGGACCTGTCTTTGCAGAGACCAAGAGGCCAAGTATTTTGGATCTCATGTGATTATGTTTTCCTCTTTTATTCCTGCTTATATGAGTCTAATTCAAAGTCCATTGAAGCAGATAAGTCTTCTTTCATGTGGCACTGGAAGAAATATGTGGATAGAATTGTTTGAAAGATTTTGGCAGTTTGTTTTTGTCAAAACCAAAACAGCTTTGTGGCTTCTTTTGAGAGCAGGGAGGAACCAAGAAAAAGACCCTGTTCTCTCTGGCTGTAAGGGATATACCTAAAGAAAGAGCATTGCAGCTCTGGCTTCCAACCAGGCAGAACAGCCCTGAATCTCTTGCCCCACACTGTAGACAAGTCTTCAAAGTATACGGGGTCCCTTCTGTGTTCTTTGTTGGTCAGTGAGTACATGAAAGGTCTTTTTCTTCTTTAATATACAGAGACACATTAAATTAAGTCACTTTTTTCCAACTGGTCCAACAGATGCATATGGGATGCCTAACCTGGACATGCTTCTTTGGGTGCTCCTACAGCAACATGTGACTGCAAGAGTACAAGGGTCAGCACTAAGCCCAGAGAAGGAAACATGTTTTCCATAGGAATCTTGGTCTAAAAGTGAACAAGGAGTTTAATTGGCCTTTAGGGGTGAATTTCAGTGGTGGTTTGTATCAAAGATCAGCCTCTGTACTTTTTCCTTTTCTGGTGTTATGCATGCTGCCTTTGCTTTGGCTGTCACTGAAAAATCCCTACTTGATTATTTTCATGGATGCATAGCTCGAGTTATTTTCTTGTGGGTTTTTAAAGCCTATTTCTTTCCTCCTTCTAGACTCCAAATAATAATTTATTGTATAATTATCTTGAGAGTAAATTTTCAGGAAAGTATCCTGTTCAAGCTGTCGGGTAGCAATACAGCATTTGTATTATAAGCAAACTCCTAGCTCTGGAGTTAAAATATGGGATTTGTATACATGTGCAGTATGTAAGTGTGTGTGTCTGTATAATGTACATAAAAACCTATGTTTGTCTGTTTATCTATTCACATATGAATAGGTGTAAGTATGTGTGTGTGCATGCATAAATATATGTATGTTTATGTAGGCAGGTTCTTTTACTGCAAGTGGGATAGGTCAGCTTCAATCTGAAATGATCTACACACCATATATTGAAAATGGAAGAGTTATGAAACAGTGAAGGTGCATAATGAGAATACAACAAAATTACTCAAAATACTAAGTAGTTTTACAGTTAAATGTCTTGAAGTTTTAAGGGAATGTAGGAAAAAGCCTCGTTACAGCTGCCTGCTTTTGCAGTTGCTGTCCTGTGCAAACAGACTGCAGAACACTTCGGAAAAGAACCACCAATAACAATGGTGTGTTTTCAAGAAACTACTTCAGAGCAAAGAGAAAATGCATTGAAATGTGATATAATGCATTGAAATGTAGCATAATACTTTTCTAACAGAATTTTAAAAGGGCGTATTTCAATCAGGCTTTACATTGAGCCAAACACTTCTCTGTTGTGCTAGCTGGAGACAAGAGGGCTTTTGCAGGAGTGGAAAATGTGTGGTTGTCTATGCTCGTGATGTAAACATGTGTGTTGTCAGGTCACAGCAATCTCCCACCATTCAGGCTGGAATAAATTTATAGCAGGAATTTTAAGGGGCAATGTCAAAGCTGTTAAGGCATAGAAACAGCAACAACAAACAATAATAGGATGGCCAAGGGAAGAGTTGGTCTTCTGCTCCTGGGAATAGGACATCTGAGCAACAGATGATGTAGAGAAACTACTCATACTCCATCAGCCTTCACTGAAATAGCGTTGGACACACTTAGTGTAAGTGACAAAGGGTAAGATCTTGGTGTTCAACAAGGAAGAACAGAACAGAGTCTTCTTGACTAATTTGATATTTTTAAATAAAACTGGCCTGAGAAACATCATCCCAGACTAAAAAACTGCTGAAACGCCACAGCAAGTTACCAGAAGTCAAAATATTGGGTCTGTCTTAGATCCCGTATTATTTAATATATTTGTCAGTCACCTAGAAGATGGGGTAAAGAGCATACTTGTTAAACATGCAGATAGCAGCAATCCAGAAGGGACTGCCAGAATATTTTAAGGGAAGACATAAATTCTAAATGACAAATTCAAGCTACTACCTGAAAAAAATAAGAGCTTATGCAATAGTAACAAGATAAGATTCTACAGGTAGATAGGAGTAATAAATCATGCAAATCCAGGATGGTTAAGTCCTGTGGAAAATGAGTGAAGGGGTAAAGTCACATAGTAAAGTCACAAAAAAAAATAAAAAGAAAAGATGATTCTAGGATGTATATATGTGAAGTAATTTGTTGTTCAGATACTGACAAACTACTCAGCTAGAGTGGTTTGCCCAGTTTGGGTAGTGCACATCAGGGGAGATGTGGACCAACTGTAGAGAGCTCACAGAAGAGCAAAGGGGGAAGATGAGGGATTCAGAGACTGAACTGAGTGAACAGCAGCTTCTTAGTGTAAAGGAAAAGTGACAGGGTAGGGCTGTGGTAACATTTTTCAAATATTCAACACAATACATATAATTTTGTAGACAAGGTTCAGAAAAAAGTTGGAAGGCAGTTGTCAAGTAATACAGCCAATGTGTGTTTGTAGCCAGTGTGTGAGCAACTGAGGCATGTACCTTTGAAGTGACAAGTGTGAATGGAGAGAACTTAGTTTCAGGCTTTAAAATTATTTCTTTAAACTTGTCTCACTTAAATATAAAGCTAGAAAATTGACTTGGCTTTCTGGGTAAACTTCAGTCATCCTGATGAACATATGCAATGGTGTTTGGATAACAAAGGAGACAGCATTACCAAGGTGATGCTTAATTGAGCTAAATCCATGCATAATCATTCCTATTATACTGAAGTACTGTAGCATTTTAGGTAAAGTAAGCCAGTCAGAAAATTCTACAAATGTTATTTGTGTTGCTGCTGCTTCTCTAACTTATCCTGACGGGGAAGAGGAAATGCTCTATTGAACTCCATGGTGCTAGGCAACTGTTATACTTCATTTGACATGCCAATACCAAGGCAGACTCATGTTTTCTTTAATTTTCCTTTCAGTAAATTATTCATTATTATTATACGTAAATGGGCAAAGCTTAAAAAACACACCCCAAATCAGCTAAGGAGAGTAACATGAGCTAATGTCAAACTGTTGATGGTCATGGGGAAGGTCTGTCTTGTACAAATCTGGAAAAGACGAGCAGATGTAGCCTTCATCCTAAATCATCTTTTGCCAGTCAAATTTCTTATCAAGAGAGTGTTAAACAGATCCTGGCTCCATTTAACACCAGTTTTATCCAGTCTAATTTATCTGTGGCTTTAGGAAAACCTGTCGCCATTGAGGTACCAGTTTAGCTAACTCGGATAGGTTCATGGGGAATGTCCTACACTGGTAACAGCCAATTTATCTGGGAAGACAGAGGTCAAGCTAACATGCTTATTCATTCCTATGCTTTAAACATTCTTGCATTTTTTTTGGTTAGAAGTTGGTAAATAGTTAAAGGAAAAAGACCATATGGCAAAGCCCACAGTTATTTCACATTTGTAGTTAGAGTTTCATTTCTTTTTTGTATTCTTTGGTCTCTTCTAACCCTGTCTATGGTGGATGAAGGGCCTACCCCTAGTGTAAAACTGCCATCTGTTTCTATTATTTTGTTTCCTTGTATTTCTGTTATTTTATTCTTCATGGACTTCTCATCTGAAGTTAAATGCTCTGGGAGCTACTTGATTTGTTCATGATGTTTTTCCACACGAGGAAGTAAAATATTCCTAATCTTTCTGAGCAGTAGTTTTCTTTAAACCTCTTTCTTACACTTTCTGTGCACTCGCATTAAACCATCCCTTTACCCTTAAAATATGCAATCTCATCCAAGTTTGAATTCAGAAAAATAGAGAACAATGTTTGGCTCATTTCCTGAGAAGGGCAGATGGGGTTCTTGGCATCTGTACATTTTTTACTTCTGAATATTGGGTTGGGCACAGTTTTTAACAGTCTTTTGCCTGTTTCTTTCTCCAAGATTTGGTCAGCTTGAATTCTAGAACAGCTGGATCTTTTGTGAAAAGTAAATGTCAGGGAGTCCCTTGGGTCCTAGATCAGCAACTTCTTTCTTCCAGTCTTTCATGTTGGAGTGACTGATTGTGGCTGACAGTGCTGTGCTTCATAAACCTTTCTTTCCAGTCGTTTCTGACAAATGTAAGAAAATCTCTTCTGATATTGCTCTGGATGAACAACTTGTTCTCTGATTTTTTTTTTATTTATTTTTTTTTTCTGAAAGCTCACTAAGATCTTATTATTTAGAACTCTGCAATTCTTGAGAGGAATAACTTCTGTAAACTGGACTGGGAATTTAGGTAATGTAGCAATATTTCCTTGAATCAGTATTTAGAGTGGAAAAGAAGAGGAGGAAAAATGTGAATGAAGCAATGAAAAAATATGTAGTATTTAAGGTATTAGTTAAGGAAAATGCAACGTTCTATGAGTTTGTACATATTTTGCACTAAAAGCAGTACCACAGACCTGGTTAGAATTGAGTCCATAAGACTAGTGCTAACAGACTTACCTCAGAGAGACTTCATTTTGTCCTTTAGGATAACAAGAAGTTGTTTTTCAAAATATAAAATATTGTGATTTTGGGGGGGTTATGAATCCTTTCAGCTTTCCTAAGGGCATGTGCATCACCTGTAGATGTTAAAGGTGGAAACTCATGAACAGGTTTTATTCTCTGGAGTACAGTTTCTAGTATTGTTACCTCAACAATAATGCTGCCTTATCCTTTTCTCAGGAGGCTATATCACTGCTAATAGGAATCACTATCAGGAAATACTTGAGATATCAAACCTACTGTTTCCAAGAGCTCTGATACAGCAATGTATGGATAGTCATTCTATGCTGAGCTGGCACTGATCCTTCAACACAGAGAAGCTCAGTCTGGGCTTTGTGTTGCTTGAGTTTGCAGGAAGTTTCTTACCAGAGGAGAAAAGTTTACTACAGCTTTGCTGGATTTATTTCACCTAAAATTAATTCTGCACAACACTTTTGAAAGTTAGTCCTCACTCGTGATGTGTTGTGATTAACCAGAGGACAGTGACTGATAGCTAATCAATGCTGGCAAAACTGGGCTGCTCCCAGAACTTGTCACAGGAGCCACAATTTCATACTGTTCATTCCAGTCATTTCTCTGGGGCACATTAAATACGTCCTCTCTGTGTTTGTTATTGTCATATTTTGGGTATTTCCAAGCTATTGATATCTGCCTTTCCTCATGGCTTGAACAGGTTATGGACGCTTGGCTCTTCTAATTCTTCTTTATAGCTGAGTTCCTTCATCAGGTTTGTCTTGCTTGTCTTTGAACTCTGTTTTACTGACAAACAGCAAACACTGCAATCTACTCGCTAGAACTGAAGGCAGTTCAGCACATGGAGTCTCTCTGGAGCCACAGAAGTAGGTATTTTTGCCTCCCTGATTGCTAAGCAGCAGCTGTAATAAGGCTGAAATATATGTATTAATTTTACTATAACTGTGCTCAGTTATGTGAATCTTTCAGCTCATCTCTTAAAGTCAGTTCCGGCAGTGCCTACAGAATACCAAGAAAGCAGGTTACATTGTTAGGGATATTTTATTACCTACTTCATCCCAACCACTAAACTAGTAATGAAGTTTCTCTTCAGTGGTACCTTCCCATCTTTGATATGCTTGTAATCTTCGTAGATGTTTGCAGAATTCTTAAAGTCTCTAGTGGCTGAGCATTTGCAGAGGTGCCCTATTGCTGGCTTAATGAGGAAAGCAGCCAAGAGAAGGAACTCGCTGACAGCCAGAGCTGAGCAACCAATAAAGCCTATCTAGAAATATCCTGCAGCTTTTCTTGGCCAAGGGTTCCCCAGGGATTTCACTGGAAATAGTTCTGTCCATCTGCTATAAGTAGGGATGTGTGTTGTGGCTTAGCTTTGCAGCCAAGCCCACTTAGTAACTCAGAGTCAAGGTATTACCAGCATTCGGTTGTTATCACATCACCTGCTTAAGAGTATGCAAAGTGTGACTGTATTAGTGACAGAGAGAGCAGAGGGCATGTTGTGTGCAGATGGGTGCTAGTGTGAAGGGAATATTAACTGAAAGAACCACCATTTTACTTTGGCAAGGAGTTGCCAAGTCTGCCTTTTGATGTGAGGAACAAGATAATTAACGACCAAGTTTTCTCCAGTTTTTTGTCAATATGAACCTGAATTCAGGCCATAGAATCCCACAGACTCTATGAATTTTTACGAGTGAGTACAAAATTTGAACTTCTGCCTGCACTGGCTTTTCCATGCTATTAGCTCTAAATGTCCTCTTTGTCCCAAACACTTCTCTTTGTCCATATTGCCATAGACATTGGTCTTTTGAGATATGTTTAATAGAGGAGGTGAAGTGGTGGATCAAGGAGTCTGGCAATGTGCTGTTCATGGATGTCTACTAACCAAACCTATATTAAACTAACTTATTCTAACCTAATATAAGTTAGTATGCTGAATAGGTAGCTCTGCTCATAGTGTCTGGTTAACCTTTGAGGTGCACTGCATTGTTCCTTCCACCACATGAGATCTCCTCTCCCAAAAACATTTTGTCTATCAGAAAATGAGAAACCCATCTGTCTTGGATGGTCCATGTTCACAGTCTCAACCTACTATAGTTGTGTTCTGTCAGCCCCTTTCAGGCAAGAGGGCAGATTCATGCTCTATATCTCCTCTTCATGTGTTTTTGTGAATCTATTGCCTGTTGCTTCATAAAATATATCTATTTGCAGTAGCAGCCTCATATAATTGAGGGCAACCTCTTGAGACAGTATTGCTATTTACAACCATTGTTTCTCTTCACTGAGATGAACAGTGCTATTTTCATGAAGTAGGGCAGTTCCCAGGGCTTCAAATTGTATTTTATTTTTGTTTTTCTTTATCTGTTGCATTACACATCTGCAAATCTCTAATGTGTTTGACATCAGGTTTTAACAGTGCAGGCAGGTATTCTGGTTTTCAATTTTCTGTTGAACAAAATGTCAGAGGGTGAAAACATACTTCAGTGGTATTGTACCTTAATTAAATAGTACTAAATATGGATAGGAAACGGATTCCAAGGTCTTTCAAATAAGCACTTTATTTTGATATAATTTCCCAGTACCTCTTTAAATTAAGGATAATGGTGATTATTGTTTGCTTCTCACTAGGCACTGTTTAAATTCATGCCCATTAAATTCTAGCCCAATCTCAGATGTATCTCTGCAAGAAAAATGGATTCGATAAAAGCAATTGTTAATTTAGTTACTCTATCTTCTAGCGAGACTGTGTCAAAGAAGTGCAAGTAGCAGTCTAAAGGAAGTTTATTTTTCTATTTGGAATGAACAAAGGTTGGAAATGCGCCTTTCCAGCCGTGCTCTACTCTGTACCTTACTTCCTGTGTGAGCTAAGCCTTGCCAATAGTTATGAAAATTGACATCCTTGTGTCATTAGAGACATTTTTTGTAAATGCAGACTGACATGTGAAACCAAGTTTTGTCCCATTGCAGGCTAAGGCTGTTGAATACATGCCTTACAGTCATCAAATCTCTCCTCTGGTTTCCCATGTCCATTTTCACCATTGCAGACTTGTTTTGTTCCTTTGGACACCTGGTTTGGGCACAAGTCCTTCCCCTCCTTTACATCCTTGAGGAATCTCTGTGCTGTGCCTTCTTCTGTTGGGTCACGTGTGTTGGTGATGGCTCCAGAAATGCTGACCCCACTACGCCAGGGATTATGTCAGACATAACACAGAAGTTGTCTTTACCTCTAAAAGGAGGCAAACTAGACAGTCCCCCCCAAAAGTAATGTGATCATCTCAGTGCTGTCTTGACACCTTTTTTCCGTGGCTACTAAACCGAACGTGTCTCATAGGGTCCACCAAGGTGTGTTGGATTCAAGAGGTCAATCACATAGCCTGAGCTGAGCTCTGAATAACATCAGATATCTCTGGTACGTAGCTCTGTAAGTCATCTTTAGATTAAGTATCTGTCCTGGATTTTAACCTTTTCTGCATAAATAAAGAAAAAGCGCTAGTGTTCAAAACCGACTGATACCGTGAAGCATTGATACATTTTGGTAGTTCAAAGTGACAAGGTTTATTGTAATGAAACAAGGGGTTGTATTTGTGTTTGTTTCAGCCACTCTAATCTCATCAGAGTTAAGACAGTCAAGATAAGCTGAAGGCAGCTTCATACTTAACATATCTTTATGTAGTCATGCTTAGCAGCGTTGCTGTATATTCCCAGGACAACTATGGCCTGTTTTTTAGTGTGTATTGAAGTGTTTCTGTTTTTAAAACAGAGGTCTAACTTTGAGGAGGATAAAACCATACTTTTTAAAGTTTTTCATGCAGAGAACCACAATTAAAAGTAATTGCTTCTATTTCCGAAGTAAAACATGCCTTTTAAAAAGTAGTACACAGGGGGACACTTACACCATGTGAGACAGTTTCCATATTTCACTTTATAGGTGCTCCCCTCTGCCTCTCTTAAAGCAGTTCTTCCTGAGAACTGTATGAAGCAGTTTCCTGAAAAAGCCAGTATGAAGGGAAGAGGAACACAACATCACAGAAGCAGAAAAATGAAATAAAATGATCCTTGCATCAATCTAAAGGCATTTGTGCAAATTGCCTCATAAATATAAACAGTGTAGACTGCTGTGATAAGTAGAGGCATTTTAAGGTTGAGATGTTTTATATACAACTCTGATGCTAATTGGAAACCAAAAAGATTATATTGATAAATTAATCTTGCATTGCTTTTTTTTTTTTCTCATAAAGGAAAGATAGAAATTGCATTAACTGAATTTGTTTTACTTATTAACCATTGTAAATAAAGGAGAATCAAGCTAATACCTGAACTTTGAAAGGAAACAGAGCAATGTAAGATCGATTTGGAAACCAGTCCTGACCTGGTAATAAAGTTTTCTGAAACAGCCTAACCCAGAAACCCAGATCAGAATATCCCACTTTCGGAAACAGGAATTTTATGCCTGGAAAGAAAGAGAGACCCATTAGAAAATACACGTTTAAACTGTACAGAAAGGTCTGCCATGGCTTTCTGCATAGCTCATCCCTGCCTGGGATAACCCACTGTCATCTGATGCAGCCAAGGGACAGTGAGCAGGGAGGTCCTCTGTGTTCATCCCCCTTGGAGGGAGTGATGGGCAGCAAAACACATAAGAGAGCACAGGTGTGGGGCACACTTTTGCTATTTTTGGATTATGAACTTTATGTTTTTTAGGTAACTAAAAAAGGGAAAACCAACTGGCCAGGTATTAGTTTTGCCAACTACATTAATGTTTATGTTCCCTAGAGTGCATGTTGCAAACAGTGCAGAAGTCACATTCTTGTCGATTGCTACAGAAAGGAAGCACAGAATTGGGTCACTTTGCAACCTTTTAAAATATTAAAAAACTGGTGAGATTTATACAGTGCCATCGTGGCTTTCTGGCTTACTGAATTGGCCAAATCTATCTTCCAATTCCATTTGGACTTCCTCCATAGTTCAACCTCCTGTGCAGATAAATCTTAAAAAAAAAAAAAAATTAAAATAATAAATAGAAAAGGCAGCTCACTCTAGTTGTAGTCCAGGCTTTCAGGAAGCCCAAGCTTCTGGTTTCAGAGGCTGTGCTCATGTAGTCAGAGACATAGGAAATACTTTCAGAAGCAAGAATGGGGTAGGAGGTTGGAGCACTGGTAGGATGCTTTGGGGGAGACCTGGTGCCCTGATATCCTGCTCTCCATTAGATTCCTTGCAGGATCTGGGGCAGATCACTTTGCCTCTCTGCATCTCAGTTACTCAGTTGTAAAATGAGGACAGCTGTCCTCCTCTATTTCTCAGAGGACTTGTGAAAATAAAGGCATTAAAGATTGTGAAGCCATCTGTTGCTATGGTGATGAGGCTCATTTAGGTGCCAAAGAACCAAGATTAGAAACTGATATGTTTCCTTGTACAACTTATTTAGAATATGGATGGGCGGTGCTGACGTATAGGGTCTGGTTCTGCCTCCAGTAATATGGTTATTGATTCTCAGCGGGGACAGGCTCAGTCCTTAGTAGATTACAACAGACACGTTTTGTTAAATTCTATTATTTTAAATGCCTCAAATTGGGTCAGTTGCATAATGCCTTATGGTTGCCTGTTACACCAGATAAAAATGATGTGCAGGATTTTAACACCTGTCATGACTGCTAGATGCTTCTACACTTCTTGTCAGGTGTTTGGAACTAAGGTGGATGCAGTGGAAATTCAGCAGTGGGGAAGGTTTGAAAAATTCCTGGAGGCATGAGGTGAAAGAGTGGGGAAAATATAAAGGGGAAGGGATTTTCTTGTTTCAGATCTGCGGGAGTGCTGTCATAAGGAGCATGCTATGGATGAGTCAGAGGATGTGGAGCAAAGTGCTTGGGGAAAACTGAGTCAGTGGGGTACCTGTGGTAGTGCTGTTGATGGGGGAGGCTGATATAACTTCCTTTCATGTGGTGGTTTGGCCTGAAATCGTGGACTTGATATTTGGAGACTGACAGTTTTTGCAAATCCCATTTGCCTCTCTTTTCCCAGTGCTGTGAGGATATAATCAGTCCATCAACACCATTTAGTAGTATTGAATAATTTAGGTTGGATGGGACCTCTAGGTCCTCTGGTCCAAACCTCTTCTCAAAGGAGGGCCAACTTCAAAGCTAAACCATGTTACTCAGATTCTTGTCTAATCAAGTCTGAAAAACCTCCAAGGATGGATATTGCACAACCTTTCTGGGTCTCAGATTCAGTTCTAGTCCACTGTGAAGAAATTTTTCCTTATATCTCACCAGAATTTTCTTTGCTGCAACTTGTGACTGTTGAGTCTTTATTGACCTACTCTGAGAAAAGTTGCCAAGCAAGCTTGGTACCTTGAAGCCACATGAGCATGTCAGCAGGATATTTGGCTTATTAGCAAATGCAGTGCTGCACGAGCACAAGTCTTACTGCTGGCTGGACCTGCTCTAGCTCTGTGTGGGACAGCCCTGTCCCACCTTGTCCTGCCTTTCATCCTCAGTTTGCCTGGGTATCTCTTGCACATCTGTGTTTGTCCTTGGAAAACAAAAACATATTTAGAATGGGGAGCATTAGTAATAGCTGGGTTTAAATAGATGAAGCATCTGGGGTCAGCTTTAAGATGTTTACTTTTAAACAGCCTATAAAAATATGAAATGCTTTCTCTAAATCTGATCTGGAGAGAAGTCCCAGAGATCTATGTCCCATTTCCAGATGGACTAACTTAATATCTCTGTGAATTATTTGGCACATTTTAAATATATGCCTGTTTTCTCTGCACCTGAGACAAAAGTATCGTAATACTCTGTCAGAATAGCTTGGTGAATTGTTTTGATTCTTATGCTAAAGAATAAGCTATTCCTTTCCAGACTTCTTAGGGGCTGTTGAATATTTTCTTTCTTTTTAAACTTCACATTTTTTTTCCCCTATATGTTTGTGTCTCTGGGTTATTCTAGCCTCTGATTTGCACCCAGCTGTTTTTGTCCACTGATTTGTTCCTTTTTCCAGCTGCTCTGCAGCTCTGATGTGTCTGATGCATAGGAGCTGGTAAAAAACCAGAGCAGCTAAATGATTATATATTCCTGCTTGACCAATATGAGCTTGCCCTGGTCTTTAAAGCAAATGTGACCACCAGATGCAAAATTCTCTGAAGAAAAAGAAACCCAATAAGCCTTCCTTATTTTCTGTATTTTTCCAAGGCATTTTAGTCAGAAGCAATAGGAAAAAAATCATTATTTTCTGACATCCAGGTGAGACATTTATTCTAATTGTTGAGAACAAATTTTATTTGTAGAGTTAACTGTGCATCACATCTAATTTTGCCAGTAATTTTCTTTAAAAATAGTAAATAAACAAACTGTCTAGAACACCAAAGTAAATCTTCTTTATCATTGTCTACTGTTTAGAAAATAATTTTGGGAGGAAGGATTTATGTTTCCTAGAGTTAATAATATTAGTTCATTTAGTCATTCTTGGCTGCTTCAGGTGTTTAAGCTAAGTCTCAAATTTTACTTTCCTGTCCCTCTGAGTCATTGCAATGACTTGCATTTTTCATTTGCTTCTCTTGCCTGAAGTAAAAGCCAACAATCATATGTAAATATGCTTCAGAAATTCCACCGGTGTTACATGGAAAACTGGCTTGTAATTTGAATTCAGACAGAGTTGGATGCTGCTGAAACATACAAGTAAAGGCTGTTGTATAACTGTGTCCCTGCTACTGGGATCATGACTTGGAAGGCATTTACTAATTCAGGTGGTCTTCTGAGTGGGTCTTGAAATAATATGGGAAAAGTAGCCAGGGAATGGCTAACACAGCTCAGGCTGCAGCACCTCTGCCAGCCCCACACTGCCTGCTCCAGGGCCAGCCCCAGGGAAGCAGGACTGGTTGCTCTCGGTGATACTGGCTGACCTACAGATGTCTGAACCCTTCCTCCTTGTCAGTGCCTCGATGGTGCAGGGAGCAGAGTTCCTGTTCAGTCTGTTGGCCTGGGTCTTGGGTTCACTAGGGATATTTTCATAAAGGGGTTGCAAAATTCTCTTCACCCTGTTCGTAATTAGCAGATTGTGGCCCAGGTGATGTGGCCTTGCAAAAGCAGTTACAGCTTAGAGTGATTTCTTTGCCATACCCTCTCAATGGGTGATTGATTGCTCTATTATTCCCTGGGGCAGGGTGAGGATGGGCACAGAGTTATCACTGAACAAGAAAAGTGCATAATCCTGGTATTTCCTGTTCAGCTCCAAGCACCTGGGTGAATCCATGGAGAGCAAGGCATGCATGTATATGACCTAGACTTTTTTTCATTGCCTGCTTTCATTATTCTCCAAACAGCTTGCAGCTTTCCATGTTTGGTGTTACATCCGCAGGGTGGGTTTCCATTTGTTGTACCCAGTATTGAGTAAAAGGGTTTCTGGGCCAGAAGCCTTTGGACCTTCACTGCATTTCCACGCTGGAAATCAGATTTAAACATTTCATTTCCACTGTAAACTTAGGCTCTGCTTTAGAAAACAGTACCAGTGTGGTTCAGAGGCCAGTGAACTATATGCATGGTTATGAAAACAGATTTGCACCATGATTCAAACTTGACATAAGCAGTAACTTAGCTGATTTGGAAGAAACAGGTCTTTGTTTCCTTTTCTTCCATTGTCTGGAGAGAGAATGTTTCATGAAAAACGGTCTAGTTAAAGGTAACTTTGCAGCTGATACCTGTATCCCTACCTGTAGCAGCATCATCTCATTTCAACCTTCAGTGACTGCAGTGAAGCATTCAGCAGGTCTCATTAGAGTCTTATTCAGATGTGCTCATGCCGGCAGGCTTCTGTGGTGGTGTTTGTTTATAACAGTGTCAGAACAAGAACAGAGCTTCTGGAGATGAATCTAGATATCTGGATTATTTCTGTGGAATTCAGCTCGTTCTTTGCTCTGCCTTATCCTGACTCAAAAGCAAATTGCCTAGGCAAGGGGCTGAACCAACTTCCCAGGTTAATATTCTTCTGAAGAGGTCTTAATGGAAGTTGTATTACTTCCTAATGGTTCACCTGCCCCCCCGCCCCCCAACTCAATAAAATCTGCTTGTCTCATTTCTGTGAGACAGAACAGGCATCAGTCTTAACGAGGAGGTTTTGAGCTGTGAATCCCACACAGACAGAGGCATATCTTATAGCTGTGAAGATGTTGTTGGAGGAAAATGCAGGTTTAAGAAACATTTTATTCTTACTATGTCTGCATTGGTTAGCTAAAGGCAGAGGAATGCCAATTTTAGGTGGTCCCTCATATACCAGTTTAATGCACATTAGACTTTGCTATCACACAGCAACGTGCCATGTACTAGAGACACCTGTCACTAGGGCTATGGTCTCTACAAATGAGGTATCACAGTGTCCATCTTCACTTGTCTTTAGTGTCACCGTCTTTGCCCAAGGAGGGAAATTGTTTTAATTGACTTTATATTTTCTCTAACAGCTAAACTGAGATTTCTTTACTGTATGAATCAAGAATATCATTTTGCTTTGGTAAAATAAGTAAATAATCCCATTATTAGACAAG
>NW_010287765.1:137019-141516 GCF_000700745.2 Antrostomus carolinensis
ATCCTTAAGAAAATTTCAAAGATGTGGTGGTGTTTAGAAATCAATGAAAACTAGATAGGATTTAAATATTAAGAGGCAGGAATCTGCCTTCGGGTAGAGGATGACATTTGCATAGTAACAAGAATGATTTATATGTTGTTAGACTCTAGTTAGACATTCACCTAAAATTCCTGTGCATTAGTGACCTTTTACCTTAGATGGCAATGGGAAATATGCTAAACAGGGTACCCAGCTCTCCCTCATGTCCCACCACAGGAACTGACTGGAGCTAATTCATAAATAAGGGGTAGCAAAATGACATGCTGAACCAAATTTTATCACTGCACAGGTAAAACTCCCATTGCTTTTTATAGAATTACTGAATTTTCTTTTTTCCTTCTTTCTTTTTTGCCACTAAAACCATGCAAGAGGGAACCTCTTCTTGTAGCAACTACTTTAGAAGCCATTAACTTCAGTGCAATTTCAATGCTATAGTTTAAATTATATGAAAGAATGTGCTGATTTATCTTCTTAACCATGTCTCTCCTCTGCCTAATTTGCAAACCAGAGTATCCAGAGGTAGAAAGGCAGTGAAATGCCTCTGTTAAGTTCTGCTGATGCATGGTACCCAAATGAAAGTGATTGGTTCAAACATAATGTTTTTTGTAAATCTTTGAACCAGCTTTACTGCAGAGAATATGTTTCAAATTTGGTTCCTCAACTTTTTATTATGGTTTAACAGTTCAGACAGGTTAACATTAACTGTTTTTACTGAGGTTTCCCACTAGGTGGGTAACTCAACCAGAATAGGATCATGAGCTTTTTAGCTACTAATCCTATTGCCACAACCTATAGGTAAGGTCATCTCCTATTCTGTTGCTTACACTTTTCTAAAAATGTTATAATTCTGGTGCTTGTGAAAACATATATCCAAAGCCAAATCAGTTCTTTAATACTGTCCACATATTTTTTTATTTTCATTTTTTTTCTTCTGTGTCTATAAAATACCTAATATTTCATACAACTACTGAACCTAGCCTGAAAATAAAAATACTACTTTCATAGGGAATGCAAGGTGAAATAGATGACAACTTTTACTTTTAATTGCTTCTCTATGCAAAGCATCCAAGTGATTGTAACACCTAAAACACGGAGACTCAGGAGTTACAGTGTCTGCCAGAGTCACACAGAGTGAAAATAGGTGACACAGAAACTTCCCCAATTTACATTGCCAGAGCACAGCATTGCTCACCTGCAGTAGCTCTCATTAGTTCTGGATGAACTCAAGCAGGTACTTGCATAAGTTCACAAAACACTTCTTTACTTGAGATTTAAATATACAAACTGATAATGAGTTGACTTCAGGAAACCTGTGCAACGGCAGAATTAGCCGCCGGTAAGCAGGGGATGATGAACATGTGAGAGTTCTCTGGAAGGCAGCACTCTGCAGTTTCTGATCATGCAGTTTCCCACTGTGGCTGGGAATCTTGCATTTTTAATTTTTAATAAAAAAATTAGGGTTTTTTCCCCCCTCATTTCCATCAGAGTGAATAAGAAGTTGCTCCACTTCTTACTGGAAAGCCATGGAGTGGAAGAGGTGTCATAATCGGTTTCCACAAGGAAATTTTAAGACCCTGTTGCTGGACTTGACACAGCAATACTTTTCTATATGTCTTTTCACATGCCATTTTCCAAACATTGTATGTTCTAACACTGTAACTGTCTGCTACCCGAAATCATTTTGGCCTGCAGGTTAAAATAATTTTCTGAGAACTTTACTGACTTGCATGTATTTTTGCCAGTTTTATTTCAACACAGAGATTTGCAAAGCTTCTGTCTTTTTTTCTAAGAGCTTCCAAATAAGCTAAAGCAGACTTGCTTTCTTTCTCTGTCTCATGAAGGAGTATGACGGTCTGTGGTTGTTTTAAATCATATTTTCAGAAGTTTTAAAATAAATCAACCCTCACTGACTCTTCAGTACTTCTTTGGTGGCTTGTCATGGTATTCAGTGAAGATTTCTGCCTATGTTATTTAAGTCAAATTCAGCATGACCTTAGTTCACTGTTGAAAATTGGGTTTGAAGATATCTTTGTGTTTGGTTTTTTTTTCCCCCTAACACATCGAAGTTTAGCTCCCCTAAAAAGAATAGCTTCCACCTCATTTGTTGGTATACTTAGTCTTTCAATAGTCAGCACTTAATTTTGGTTTAATCTTGACTCTGTTATTTCCTCTGCTGTGATATCATAGGCAACATCCTTAACCTCTGCCTGCCTTGAGTTATCCACTTAAAAATGGTTATCTAAATAGCAACCTACTTCATATTGTTAAAGAACAATTCATTTATTTAGCAATTAACTGAAAGCAGTCTGAAAATATGAAGTGCTATAGATCTGATTTTTGTCATTAAAAACACTTCAAAACTAGTAATGCTAAAATATTTCATGGCAAAATCTAGTGGGTACTGAAAGAATATTACATTAACTCAAAATGTGAAGGTGTATTATTGAGATATGTGTGATGGCATTTATGATATCTGGTGTAGAAATGTCCTGATTCTGGGCTTCCCTCATGCCAGCTTTAGTCAGGGAAAATGTCTGATGGTGACGTACTTGAACGTGGGACTGGTGAGAAGTGTATCAACAGTTGGGGCTGATTGGCAGTAGATATAGGTCTCTATTATGTAAAAATGTTAAAGTTTGTTCCTGCCTTATGGTCTGTTTGTCATCCTTACCTATGACCTCTCAGAGTAGTTTCCTTCATCCTCTGTGGGTTGCCCATTTGACGGCCTGAAAGGATGAGCAGGAAACAAAATTTGTTTCTCAATATTAATTGCTCCAATACATGGTGCTTTTTTTGTGTGTCTGTCTTCTTCAAAGTTTCCTCCTGCTCAAAGTGTGTGCTTCCTGCTATGTTGTGTTACAGGCCTTTTAGCAAAGGAGTGATGCTGCTCGGTGATGGGGAGGATGTTGCGCTTTGATCAGCAGCTTTTGTGCCTGCTGAAAATCCTTGCTCTGATCAGAACGCCGTGTGCACCCCTCTGGATTCTTGATCTGTGTGATTTGTTTGCTGTAGTTCTTGTCACAGCATTATACAAAGCTTGTTAAAATGCTGACGCTTCCCCCCTGCCCTGGATTATTTTTCCTGTGTTATTTTTGTGACCTCTGGCTGAGGCATAGCCTCTGTATCCTTCATATACTAATTTGCTGTTTATATCAGAAATAGGATGCTCTAACTTGTTATCTACAACTATCTAGGTTATGAAAATATACATTCAGCAAATATATCCCCTTTGTTTTGTTACTTTTCTACCTTCTGTTCTTTTTAGCACCTCAGTATTGCTCAGACTGACCAAACCTAGAAACAGCTGCTTATACCTGACAGATTTGAACACTCAAAGCATCAAAGTTGTTCACCCTGGTGTCTGTGTAGCCTGTGTACATACCTGTAGGGCCATACCCACTACAAAACACCACTTCATTGCTTTCCTTCAAAAGCGGGTGATGCCAGCGGAGGTAGCCAAGGTATGTCACTGGGCAAATGAGAGCAACTGGCTTTTTTTCTTAATCCATTGGAGGGGATTCAAACCCACTTCTGTGGGACAGAAGAGATTGCCACATGAGTCATTGCATGCTATTTGAGGCCAAGCCCCAGGCGTCTTTTCCAAGGTGCTAAGTATTTCTAACGTTAGTATAAAATGCTTGTTTTAACCCCACAGTATGTGTTACACTTTCATGATCATGAAGAAAACACAAGATATCTTAGTTTTACCCTAAGATAAATTTAATGAGATAAGGGACAGCATGGGCTTTAATTTATTTGTAATAAAACACAAGTGGCAATAGCTTTTAGATCTAGGTGGCATAAAAGCAGGTGTTTACTATTTACAACATGTATTTGCAACAAAAGAGGCATTTGCATGTAAAATATATTGCTGAGGTTGATGAAAAAACAGTATTGGTTGCAGTAATAAGGCACTGTGATCAGTCATGTGGCATGGCTTGTCAATCAAAGAGGAGGAATTGCTGCTCTGTTCCTCCCACAGCCTTTACAGACCCAAGGTCAAGGTAGTGAGAGCACTCAACAGTAGAGTCTGCTCCTTTGCAGCATCAAAAGCTCTGTGTTTGCTCTTATTTGCTGAATAGACAAGAAACAGAATTTCTAATTTTCTGAGCATCTCAGTTCAAGAATAAAAGCTGAACTTTTATGTACGCTTTACGTGCCATGTACTGCATTTGCTGTCTGTTGCTGCAGCTGAGACACCCTGGGTTGCAAACAATAGATGTTCTGCCTTTGCCCTTAACTCATGCTGGTAGGGACAGTGGCCCTGATTCTGCTCTCACACCAGTGTCATTCTGAGCAAAGGGCTTGGGAAAAACACACATTCTTTAGAAAGTGCTTTCTGCTTTATTTATCTTAAACTTACTTTTATGTATTATATAACTAAAAAAAAAATCCCTCTTTTTGTGGGTTAAAATAAACCCTAATGGTGTACAAGCATAAACAGCCAGCAAACAGCAG
>NW_010287765.1:141552-153032 GCF_000700745.2 Antrostomus carolinensis
TTAGTAATTTAAGTTATGAAAACAATGCGGGGGGGTGGGGGGGGCAAAATAGCATGGACTAAAGTGATTTGAGGAAGGAGAATTACTTGTGCCTGGGGACAGCTGCTTTAATCACTTAGTCCTTACGTGCAGTAATAGGACTTAGCTGTGGAAATGTAAAATGCTCATTCCTACGGCAGTCTAAATCAGCAGCGTGGGAGCTGGCTGCTCCGCAACGGCAGCTGAAGAGCCACCGTTTGCTTTTCCAGCACTGTAACTATATAGAGAAGGATGCCAGATCTGTAAAAACACCTCCCATATAGCAAACAAAAAAAAACCCAAACCCCATCATCTTAAATGACATTTCTTTTGAAGTGGGAGCAAGAGAACATAGCTAACCCTTTTCTATCTGCTTCTGTCATTGCAGCAGGACTCTGGTATTAGTTTCAGAAAGCTGTTCAGACATATAAGCACCCTTTCCTTTACAACCTCTCAAATTATTTCACAGTTCCATGGGAAGAGATTTCTTGTGCAAAGAGATATTCTTAAATCCCCTAGCCAAGGAGCCAGGTGGATTAAAAAAAAATGAATAGAGATAACCCTTCTGCCTTAAGGCAGCTGGATATTTAGCCTATTACTTCTTTTTTTTTAAAGGCCTTATCTTCCCAAAGCTCTCCTTTCCCCTTCCCCCTTTTGCCATATGAAAAGCTCAGTGTGACTCAGGCAGCTGACAACCTCCAGGTCACTTGTGTGCTGCTGCTACTGCCCAAGCCTCAAAATTATTCCCCTGACATGAGCAAGATCAGTTTTTTCCCTCAGAGCAGAATCTGGCCCTTTTCAATCTCTTCTGTTAACACTGACTCTTCCTTCTGTCTCAGTGTCTGTAATAACATTAATTGGGGCTGAGCACTTACAGCCAGACAGGGTACAGCATAGGTGGCACTCTGTGGGTACAGAGAGACGTGGAAGGTCGGTGGAGATGTAACATCCTCGTTATTTAAAGCTCACTAATAATCACAGTAGTTCTTGTCTTGGTTGCCAGTTTTTAGATTTGTGTGTTGAAACATCTTGAACAAAATGTTAGCGAGAGCATTTCTGCAGCGTCCTGCTGACTGAATTCAAGGTGCTGCCGTGTTTGCCATCTGCCTGCGAGCTCACAGTGGTAATTATAGTGAGTCTCGCAAGTGCTGGAATGAGAGGTATGTCAAATGCATTTTCCTTCTTTTTGAAGGTAATTTTCATTTTCTCAACTCATTTGAAGCTGCATATGATTATTAGCTGCAGGTGTGAGAAGACGACAGACGTACACACCCACGGAGCAAGGTATCAACTCCTGGAGTGTCCAGGAGAGCTTACATACTAATCTTGGCACTTTTAAATTAAATGCAGTGCTGGAGAAAATTCCCTCATTATTACTTCTCCTATCTTTGTGCATAGAATCTTAATGTCTCTTTTATTAATGTGACAATATATGGGAAAAAAGAACCAAAACCACTTGATTTTGCTGAGCATCACTGGGATAACATGCGCTGGCATAACGACGTGTATTTTATAAAAGCTGCTGAAAGTGAAAGTCAGTTGTAGTTTGCTGAAACTTCCAGGGGTTACTAGTTTTAGTTGAGTTGCTGCTGTTACTTATAGGTTGTTTCAAAACCTTGCAGGGTTAAAAAAGATTGTGAATAACAGCGAGGTGCCTGGTATTAACAGCCTTCCTCAGGTTGCTGCAGGCATTTCATTTAGTTGCCATTCAGAGCACCTGATTGTGTTCTGTGTAGTTTGTGGAGAACAGAGACAAGTCTAGAGGCTGATCCAAAAGACTTAAGTCTCAGCTGAAAACCAGGACAGTTAGGCATGTGTATTCCCTGTGCAGTCATCATGAGATGTGATGCACTCTGCAACCTACAGGATCCTTGACCATCAGCCTGGTGCTAATGATGTGTCTTTCCATGGGGCAGAAGAGTGGTGGCTTATGGACACAGCCATGGTGAGGATAAGCAGAGTGAAAAGGTAAAATTGGCACTACTTCTTGAACAGTTTCACCTGGTGCGTGAATACTGCTGAGGAAGCGGGGTCCTGGAACTGACTTTTGTTTTGAAAGTGATAAAAGACCTGTTACGTTTGACTATTGGCCACCTTGGAGGAAGAGGTATGGATCTGGCATGGCACATGGGAGCTGGATCCAGTGGGCTGCTCCAGCCTTGCAGGAGTCTGTCTGTCTGTCCTCACGTAGGGGAGTTCAGGGAGCTGCCTTTCAGGGCTGTGGCTGGGATTCACCTTGAAGTTGTGGAAGAGCAAGCAGGCAGATGGAAGACTGTTGTCATCACATATCTTCTGTACTGATCTGCTGGGAAAATCGGGCTAGGAGAGAGGAATGAGTGGAAGTTGCTCTCCATGGACTGCCCAGTGCCACTTGCTTGGAGTGACCCATTGGGGACAGCATTCATTTGAAGATGGGTATTTTTTTCTTTTTTCCCTGGAGTTTGCCACCTTTCTGGCTTTGCTGCCTGGCCAGGAGGTGGGAACGTGTAGCTGTGAGAGAATCCCTTGGGCCACTGCTGTCCCCATGTTTCTCCCTTAAAAGAGGAGGGAAATTTTGACTCCCTTGGGCCACTGCTGTCCCCTTGTTTCTCCCTTAAAAGAAGAGGGAAACTTTGTCTGAGCTGCACGTTCTCCTAAGTGTGACTGCTTGAACTGCTTCCCAGGCTGCTGATGCTCGTGAGACTGGAAAGATAAGGGCTGTGCAGGGAAAGAGCAACTGAAGTTGATGGGCTCAGTGAGGGAGACTTACAAACCATCCAGGCCATGGATAGATTTTAAGGGATATAGAGAAGGGTCCTTTAGGAGATGTGAGCACCAGGTCTGTCACAACCTGCTTAACCAGAACGTTCTGGCACACTTTAAAGTAAAGCCTCTGCAGATGCCCTTGCAGGTTCAAGGGTCAGGCGTGCTCAGCAGTTTAACATGCCAAAGGCAAGAAAGGACTTTTGAGCTTTCCTGATTTTATGCATTAACTAAAACCATAGTCTTACAGTCATCTTTCCTGTTCAAGATTTAAACTACTTCTGGGGTATTGGAGTAACTTTTACTTTTCAGACAAGAACTTCTATAAGTATCTGGACCAATGAGGTCTTGTTTCCCATGGATTTGTGTTCCATGGTAGCTTATGAGCTCCAAACAACACCTTTCCCGTGACTAGGGTACGTGCCATTTTCTTGCCTCACTTTATTCCATGCCTCAGCCAGGAGGCCCTCTGATGGCTAATACAGGCTGAGCTCATCCAGCAGCTTTTCTCTAGTGAGGTCAATTATTTGGATACCCAACTGCCTTGCGCAAACTGGAGTACCTTTTTTGAGCACTCCACCATTCTCTCAGAGGTAACCGAAATTAGCCAATGGGTTCAAAGGTTGGCGAGGAACATATATAGAGTATGATCACATAAGTCATGTTTCCATAGGAACCAGCTAAAAATATATCTGTATGAATACTCAGCATCTATCGTGATGAACTGTTATGTAAGTGTGGGGTTTTTTTCTCAGTATGAACGTTGCAGCTGCTTGTTAATAATTTGTGGCAGAATTTACAGACAAGTTTACAACTCATCGTATGTGCAATTGGCTGTGTCATTGTATCGTCTGCCTTCTCTCCTGCTGACTAAAATAGGAAATTAACAGAGCATCCTTTCTCAAGACTTAAAAACATCCAGAAGATTAAAAATAGCCGATGGCTTAAAAATTTCTTCACCTGGTAAGACAAACAGAGTTTTGCAGCGACAGTCATGTAAATGTCAGTGTTGTAGCTGTGTAGCTCTAAGTACTGCATGTGAGAGCTGGAAGAAAGCTTGGAGGCCTGTACATCACAAAGTGTACCATATTGCACCAGGGCAACTTGTGAATATTTGCCAGTAATGAGTCTCTGCAGACCAGGATATTGTCGCCAAATAAATTATTCAAATTCTGAATACATTCTTACCTTGGGATAAACATTCTTAGGAGAGCAGATTTTTGTGGAGCGGTGCTTTAGGTTATATGAGATGAGACAAAGAAGGTATTTTACCATGGTGATGCATATTTTAACATCATACATCCTGCATGACTAAGATGAATTTCTGTGCTTGCAAATGCCTTTGTCTATGTTTCCAGAAGCAGGTTAGGAATTGTCTATTTTGCCAACTAAAGGATGGGACTGGATGATGTATTCTTAGGAAATAAATCACTGAAAACATCTGGTTTGAAAAATGGCATAAAAGTATCCGGAATTGTACTTCTCCAAATCATTCTTTAGCCTGTTATAATATTTTTGTCTCAGCTTATCAGAATTTATTTTTTAAATATCTGGAAGCATATTTTTTCTGTCTTGATTTTTATTTTGAGTTTCTTTCAAAATCACATTAGGATTCAAACTGTAAAGCTTAGCATAAGGAATTTGTTGGGTTGTGGTGTGGTGATTTTTTTTTTTTTTTAAATAAAATTTTAACTATAAGACAATACTAGACTGTGTATGTAATAGTAAAATTTACAAAGTGTCCATAATGCTAATACTATGCATGTTGTTCCAAAGAGGAAGGAGGAAGGAGTCCCTATGTCTTCTGAGCCTCATAAAATAGCATTGCACTGGATAAATTTTGAGTTGCGAATATTAGCAAATGATGAATAACTTACAGACCCAGAGTTAATAATCAAAGATATTATTTAAATTAAAAATGAATTCAAGAATTCAATATGCTGTCTGTGGAAAATTCACTGATAGAAAAGAAAAAAAGGATGAAATTAATCAACTAAATAATTAATTGTAAACCATGTGATTCTAATTATACCAAAGTGTTAAAAAGTGGATCAGGTTCTGGAAGCGTGGCTGAGTTCTACTACGCACACGTATCACTGCAAATGCAGCTGTCGGAGTATAATCCCTGTTTTAATTGCTTTTGGCTCAGGACAATAGTTAGGTACAGGAGTGGTAACAAAGGCATTGACCTACCCCATTTATTAAAAGCTGGGTTTTTTTGCTTGCATGACAAAACACCCTGAGCTAGTGGTTCTGCAATGTGAGAAAGACCAGCCTACCCTCCCCAAATCTTCAAAGCAAATGTCTGCACTAAACTGGTTTTCTGAGCTTCTGTCTCAGCACTGCCAGCTCAGAGGTCTGCCCCTCTCTTTTCCCAGAGGTTGATTATGAAAAAGGTGTTGAGCAGACCTTCCCCAGCTCTCTTTCCTCCTGCAGAAAGCAGCACTTGTGGATGGTCCTGCGCAACATGCACTGGCTCTTGGGCAGAGCCACCAGTGAGAGGACAGCTTTGCTGGCAATGTGGAGACCTTGTCAGGAGCACTGCTCAGCAGCCCCCATGCTGATGAATTTTAGATGAAGGGTGAGGGAGAGACAGCACTGAAACTAATGAGATGTGAGTGAACACATTTTTTTCCAAGGCCTCCAGAGCAGTGGATCACTAGAAGCTTCATCTTCAGCTTCCTGAGCTCTTTGATAGTTCAGAGCCGGGTTTAGTAAGCCACACTGGTCCCACTCCTTCATCCCACTGAGCCACCAGCACTCACCACTGCAAAGCCTGTACTAGTGAATAGGCAGGATCTAGTATTTATTAATTTATTTTAGCCTTCACTTACCTTCCTCCCTAGCAGAAGAATGAGGAGGATTTCTTTCTCAAGGGTTTTCTGTGTCTGTAAAGCAAGTCAGGGTTGGATGGTTCTCACTTGCAAGAACTGTGTTACACAGGCAAGGACAAATCCAGCGCTGTGCCCTCCACTTGCAGAGGTCCTAGTTTAGTGCCCACTATGACAAGGTCTAGCAGCAGTGGTAGTGAGAAATGAGGGCATTTATTGTGAAATATCTGTGTAGATTTTGAGCAAAATCGCTTTTCTTGCCTTAACCACTTCTAGGGCAGTGCTGGAACAAAGGCAGACTAGAAATCCTGACTGCAAAAATAGCCAACGTGTGAACTGGAGCATCCACTTAACTACAAATGGTGCTTTTCCCAGTGAGCTAAAAACACCTTGTCCTGTCAAAATTGCTGCGATGACTGGGAAGTTTGAGATACTCCATGGTGGTGGGTTCGGTATTTTTGAATCTCGGCACTGCCTCTTGGATTTGTCACACCATCAGGTCAGGCAACAGCTGGTAGCTTGACTCTGTCACTACGCTGTAAAAGTGTCTGGTCTCTTAGCCACCAGAAACTACTGAAGATACCAGTTTTCTCTGCAGTCAAATAATAAATCAGAATGTGACTTGTGTACAGTACCTGTAAGATGATTGAAAAGCAAGTGGAAGAGCAGGAAGAAGATTAAAGGTGCCTTTATGTCAACCATGCCATATCATATTAGTAAAAATAAAATCACTAGACTAATACAATCTCACAAATGTATTTACATCAGCATTTTGTCCTCTGAAAAGATATTAGCAGCAGCTTTTGCACTGTCCTAGCAAAATTTGCAGTGGTGGAAAATTGCTTACCATTAGTATACAATAAGGCTTCCATTTCTTCTCCTTAAATTTCAGATCCCCAAATACTACATAATAGTCCCTAACATGCCAGTGACTCTGGGATTTTTCTAATGTTAGCAATTTTGAATGTACTCAGAATGTTTTTGCCTTGGTGATATGAAAGCAATCAGCACTGCAGAACAGGAAAAAAAGAAGGAAAAGACCAATACCATGTATTAGTCAGCTTCAAAACGTGACAAAACTCAGATTGCCACATGCTGAATACAAATGTAGTAGAAATGTTCAGAAACTGCAATCAAATAGCTTTGAATGTCAAACTAAATTACTTTGGGAACCTTCTAAGCCCTCTTCTTAAAGCACAGTGGAACATAAATCCCCTACTTTCATTTGATTAGTCCAAAAGGCTATAGGATATATTATTACATCTAGAAAACATGACCGGAGTCTTAGTCATTAGCATCACTGAACACACAAATTCCCTTAGGTTCTTATTTTTTCTTCCTCTGTATCTTTTGAATGGAAGATAATCAGTGAACTTTTAAAATAAAAAAAATATACCTTAATCTCACTGAGACTTAGTTATAAATAATTTATTTTTTAAAGAAAATCCTTTGGGAGGTTTGCAGCTGCTCTATTAGAGTTTGAGAGCAAAATTAAAAAAAATATTATTGGTGAATATTAAGAGCTGTGGATAAAGTTATTTTGTTCCTCATAGGTGATAAGAATCTTTGGTTGACAAACTCCCCTGCAGTAGTAACAATCAACTTTGGCAACAGAGCTTTGATGTAATTAAATCACAGAAGTACGTGCTCAGTCTGCCCTTAATGAATTGTTGTAGCACTATGCACGGTTTGTTTTTTCAACCTGGGAAAATGATAACAGAAGGTGAAGGCAATTGTGCAAAGACATCGATATAAATAGTAATAACAAGATCTCCAATCCCAGAAAACACCTCAGTTGAAGAAAGGATTTATACCTGTGCTTTAGTTCTATTAAATTTAATAAGACTTAAACATGAGCTTAAAGTTAAACATATGGTTAAGCGCTCGCCTATCTCAGGAGCCCTTAGGTCTGCAAGAAATCCCTGCTTCCCTCTCGTGACCTCTTTTTGAAAGAGATCGAACAGAGCATTGGAATGGCTGTAGTGTTCCATGTGGCACTATAGCTTACTCTGGATAGACATACAAGTGCACACAAGTGTCAGGTATTTAAGTATAAGGCAAGTGTTTAGTCCTCCTTACTGGTAAACTCTTCCACCCTGTAGTGGTTTGAGCTCCTCAGCCTGGTAGGCTGTCTGTGTGTTTAAGTGCCTTTGATAGCATTATTTCTATTTATTTATTTCTTTTCCCTTCCATGTATTTTTTTCTAATCAGTTTTTGCAATTATGCATTTTTAGTATTTTACAGGTTTGGTAACAGATTCTTTAGTGGAGCTGTGCATTCTTTGTTTTGAAAGTACATTCTGAAAGCTTTGTTTCGTGTCTAGTAGTTCTTGTACTAGAAAAGAAAATGAGCAATTTTTTTCTGTTCTCTCTAGACCCTTCATGATTTTGCAAACCCCTCTTATTCTTCATCTCCATTATATCTTTTTTTTTTTTTTTTTTTTTTCAGATTGAGGAATCACAATGCATTAGTTGTTCCTTGTTTGGAAGCTGTGCCAAACCTTTGATCATCTTTATCATAATTCTTTGTGTCTCTTCTAGATCAACTTACAGTCTTTCCGAGATGAGGGCAGCTGAATTGAACACAGCAATCAAGATACAGACATACTGATGGTTTTTGGTTTTGTTCTCTATTTCTTAATAATTCCTAACACTCTAGTTGCTTTTTTGACAACTACTGAGCACCAAGCTGGCACGTTCACAATGCGTTCTATTATAACTCCAACATTTCTGTTCAGAGTGGTAATAGCTAGTTCAGAGTCCATCACTAGATCTTTAAAGTTGGCAAAGTTGGGGGTTTTTTTTGTTTGTTTTGTTTTGTTTTTTCCTCATGTACATTACTCTTCATTGTCACTTTCACACCTGACATGGGATGTGGTATTGACCCCTTTACTGCAGATTGTTATTTGAGAGCTGATTTCTGTGTTTGGCACACCCGTCAGGCCAAAGTTTGAACAGTCTCAAATGCATCTTGGCTTTGAGGGCTTCGGTAGAGCTGTGGCCCTTTGCCTTGACAGAGGAGCTGTTTGGTGTTTGGAGTCATTTTAGCTTCTTGGCTATATTAATAGACTGCATGATATGTGCTGTAAGAGAGAATTGAATAAAAAGGAAAAAAAGTGGCCTGTGTGATGGACAAAAGGGGAAGATATTTTGGTTTATCTCAAATCCTCTCACGATTCTCCCCAGGCAAGAGGTGTTGCCCCTTTTGGTTACAAAAATCATGGTGCGTTGCTGTTGACTGCTGCTTTTGCATCTATGTGGGGTACAGCTGTGTGACAGATGATGCTCTGGAAGGAAGTGGCTTGAACATTAGCGTCAGGGTCAAACCCTGCAGTTGTTGGTCGTATAAGGGTAAATGAAAGCACCTTCTTGAACAAATCTCTAGGGCATGCATTTTCTTGACATTTAGGTCTCTCTTAAAGATCTGTCTCTGTGAGGATGCCTTAAAGTAGTCTGATGTTGTTCCAGTAGGGATGTAATTTCTGTACTCTTTTGCACATGGATTCTTTATTGAAGAACCTTATCTTTGGCTTAACACATTTTATTTACATCTGCATTTGTCTTGAGACTGTGACTATAACAATAAGCCATAGTTTCTGTGGAGTATTTAAATAAATATCAGTGACGGGCTCTTTCCACAAATATTGGGGTTTTTTTTGTGGAAAAATAGTCCACATCTTTAGAAGTGACACATTATGTAGTGTCAGCAAAGGATACGGTTATTACCCTTAGCTGCAATACAAATGCAATAATTTATACAACACACTTTTTACATTTCCAAATAACAGTATTAGTATGAAAAGGAAAAAATAGTATAACTCAGATTGGCTTGGACCTATCTAAAGATGCTATTGATTCTTTTAGCTACTGATTCTTGGTTTATTTGTACTCAGAAGTCAAGGTTCCGTGCATTGAAAAAGAGAAAGATGAAATCAGCACTTTTCCCTCCAACCAAGATTTATGTGTATGTTGCAACAGGGGCAACAGATTATGCCTCAAATTTTAGAAAATTTTCTGTTTCAAGATGCAAGTACACATACGCCTCTACAATATCTAACATCTGCTCGAACATGCAGACATTTGTTTTGACACTGTGACAGTTGCAGAAAAAGTATTTAAAAAAAAAATTAGAACATGTCAGTGCTGTAATCAGACCTTAATTCCTGTTTTCCAGTGACATGGATTTTGAAGTGAACTATTTTCTGATTTATTTGCAGGCTGTTTTCTCTAGTCCACACTAGTTGCTTCTGAAACCCGTGGTACTTCTGTAAGATGCAAACTTTATTTGAAAACCTGTTCAGCCTCTCTCCTCCTGCTCTCCCCACTTCGGTATCTTGAAGCCAGTCATATCCAGGACTTGATTGTGTCCTACTATTTCTTTGCTAAATAGTGACTGATATATTGTCTCAAGAAATCTTCCAGTCCAAAAGAAAAGATGACTTTGTGTTAGTGATAGACTTTCTATAAACATGCCATAAAGCTCTCAACTGCCTACTCCTTTCCAAGCACTCTAGATGTGTTTCCACACCGTACAGCTTATCTCACATGAGTCCATTCACAGGCCAAATGATTTTCTAGTGCTTACATCAATTCTTGCCCTGAAGGGCATGCACAGAGCCATGAAAAGCCACAAAACAGGAGAGGATTTCCCAAAGCTAAGGGAGTCCATCAGCTACGTTGTGTAAGATGCAGTCTTTCCTGTTTTTGTTGTTCTTTGTAAAAGGTTGTCTGGTTTATGTTGTGCCTCCTGTGCTGTTATTGAGTTGTAACTTGATGGTATTCACTTGAAATTGTTATGACTCATTTAATTTTTGTTATTCTGTCCCCAGACTCCTGACATTGATAACTTCTGATTTTGCTTACTGTGTTCATTAATTCCTTCATAAATGTGCTTGTTCCTCATGCTTGTATTAAAAAGATGGTGTTTTGTTCTTTCCTTGTAACCTTTAGCATTTTGCACTGATCCTGAAGCCATGGGCATCTCATGAGTCGAGTAGTTCCCTCTTCCTCACAGATCTATCTATTTTCTCAAAAACTGTTCTCTCACTTATTAGAATCTGTTTTGAACAGCAAAGAAGAGCTAAAAAGCACCACGGCACAAGGTAAAGGCAAACAGAGAAATGTCAGAGATAAGTGTGGCGCTGGAAAATTTCTAGAAGCAAAGTTGGGAGTTAAGGTCTTTTGTGATGACAGGAGAAAAATATCTTTTCTCACTTGTGTTTGGCATTGGGTGTTTAAACATTATGGGATTATTAGAGGATAATTTTGCTCAGGACTTGAGTCTTGGATTGTTTTTACTTGCCTTGTACTATTCTGCAGTACCTTGGTGCTACGGAGCTCTGGACAAGTCTCAAAGGAGGGTCAGCAGACTTTTGTATCTGGACACAGGAGTGTTTTAGGCACTTTGGAAAGTTTGAGTCTTTGTTGAACTGTTTGGATGGGAACAGCTAATCTCTCTGACCTGCATAACACTACTTACCTTTGTTCTGTTTGGTTTGCAAGCTCTTTGAGGCCAGTCTGTACGTGTGTTTTTGTAGCATGTGGCACAGAGGGCTGTAGTATCAGCTGAGTTCCTACTTTAGCAATACATAATTAAGCTCACTGTTTCTTTAGAAGAATGATAAATCCTCAGTCTGCCTAAAAAGCACTATCAATTGGTGCCTTAAAATGGACTCGTGAATCTCCTTACTAACTTGTTCTAGATCCACATGCTATTGTGGTTGTAAGGACAATACAGCTTCTCGTTTGTTACTTTGTGACTGGCCTACGACAAAGCTGCCCACTGCTGGGGGTTGTTTTTAAACCTTTGCGTTTGCTGACTTGCAAAGAGGACAGTAGATGTGTTTAAGAAGCTATTTTGCATGTGTCTGCAGTTTATTGCATACGCTCT
>NW_010287765.1:153052-159255 GCF_000700745.2 Antrostomus carolinensis
GTTGCTCCTTCCTCAGCTCTGATGGTATGGGATTTTCATGGGACCTGTCCTGTAAACATCTGTGCACATAGGTGCTAAGGTGAACAGTCTTGGTAATTCCATGTACAAAGACACAACTAGATAATGGGATAGAGAATATGGAAGAATAATATGCTTGCTAAAATATGTTTGCTGAGGATTTGACAAATGTAAGCTTTTCTGTCTCTATTCAGCACCAGTAAGCCCACACTTGGAGTGGTGTCTACTCCTGGGCTCTCCAGTGTGAGAGAGATATGGCCATACTAGAATGAGGTCCATGAAGGACCACAGAGATGATTAAGGAATGGGGGCATCTCTCATTCATGGAGAGGCTAGGAGAGCTGGAGTTTTTAATTCTTGGAAGACAAAGGCTTAGGAGGATCTCTTCAGTGTGTATAAATACCTGATGGGATTAAGAAAGGGGGAGCCAGACTCTCCCAGTGGTGCCCTATGACAGGACAAGAGGTCAGGGGCACAAACTGAGTTACAAGAAATTCCACCTAAGCAATTTTTTTTTTTTTTTTTTTCCCTCTATGAGCACTGGCACAGGTTGCCCAGGGAGGTTGTGGAGTTTCCATCCTTGGAGGTATTTAAAACCAAACTGAACATAGTTCTGGGCATCCTGCTGTAGCTGCCCTTGCTTGAACATGGGGGTTGGACTATGTGATCTGCAGAGGTCCCTTCACATGTCAGCTGTGCTGTGATTCTGTTTGTGTTGACTTTAAGTTGTCCTTAAATGGCTCATTAAATGAAACTGGGCTTTCATAAAGGGAAAACAGAAGTCTGTGTTGCTTGCAATGGTTATAATACACTACTTATTAAATGGCTCAGTCTCCTGAATGTGGTTTTTTGGTCTCTTCTGAAATGTCATCCTTTTCCTGAGGACTTTCTTTTCCCTCTTTTTTGTTTTTTTTTTTTTTTTTTTTTTTACAAGTAAGGTAGGGCTTTCAGGAGAAGCAGAAAATGATTTTCTTTGCTCTAGGGGAAGAATCCTGAGCCCTAATGCTCATAAATTTTGTCTGATAGCCAGATACACTTTTAGGACTATTAAAAAATAATTCAGATAGCAATATTGTTCAGTAATAGAGTGCAACTTATTATTACCTGTACTCCCTGCTAACTCATCCCAAGTTCAGAGAGAGGAAAGTGTTGAAGTCCTGATACAGGTGCTTTTTAATTTTTTTTGTTTTAGCTCAAAATCTACCAGCTTCTGTGGTTCAGTTATGTGTTTACTAAAATGGTCACCTCCACAAAACCAAGCATTTAGCTTTTCAACATTTTATAGTGTTTCAGGTATATTCACTGATTAAGCCTCTCAACATCCCTACGATGCAGATGAGTTGGTATATATTGCAAATTAATAGCTAAGGAACTTAATAATTCAGTCACACAGCTATTTTATTTAAGCTTTAGTCCTTTGACTTCTAATTACATGCTGTAACAACCACACTATGCTCCCCTGTTAGGGAAAGTCCTTTAATGAAGAGCTTTATTTCAGGAAATATCTTGTTCCCCTCCTGCTGATCAGGAGAGCTCTGTCGGATGGTTTTCCAAATCAGTGTGACAAAAAAGATGGATTTTACTCCACAACAAACTTTGGAAGGCACACTTGAGGTTTGATTGGCAGAAGCAAAGGATTTGGGCAGACTTGGCATTAAGTAAGGGCAGCAGTTGGTTAAAGTGCCTGAAGCACTGTCAGTCACTTACTAAAGATCTACTAATGAAACAAGAAAATATGCTGGTAGCAGCACTTGGGTAATCTTCCCTCTCACTCCCTCTCAAATCCAGCATTGGACATACTCAGCAGCCTTGTAGCTCTGTCTTCTGAAGAAGATAACCTACACCTATGGGGTTTTTTGTATGCAAGGAAGGATTTGAGTTGTGGAAAAGGAAATCCTGACAGTGGGTCTGAGAGGGGCAAGCGTGATCTCCTGTGCAAAACTAAGCCAGCTGGTTCAGCTCTTGGAATTATTCAAAGCAGCCTTAAGATTATTCTAACGTTTTCCAGGTTGACACTGGCCCCAGGCAGCTGTTCCAGCAGCTGGAGAATCGTGGTCATGAGCTGTTGCTGACATTTGCCTACATCAGCTCCGCAGGGAGGAAGAATGATACGGAGTTGGTGTTTCTGGCTTTGCGGCGCGTGAATTCCTTGTGCAAGGGGAATGCGTGGCTGGTCAGGCAGTGTGGCTTTATGGCTCCTTTGTGCTATGGCAGAGGTGTACATTAGAGCCAAGTCCTGTGCTGAAATAAAGCAGATGATGGCTGCTACTGCTTGTAAGGGCACATCTAATTCTTTCTACCCATTTCCACCCTTGCTTGAGCTCATGGAGGTTGTCAAGTTAGTTCCACATTTTGAACTCTCTATAGGACTATGTGACTGAGAAACTTCTCCAAGTCTCTTTCCAAGAAGCTTGGACCATCTGTGAAGGGTGTATTAGAGTGCATCAGATGTGATTTACATCACTGTTCCTTGTGAAAGGTATTGATTGGATGTGGAGTTATACAGATGTTTGTACTGGGTGGTGATGGTGTGGCAGGACCTGGGACAAAAAGGCAAAGACTTGTCTAGTTTCCTTGATGCTGGGGCCCAAACTTTTTCTCCAGTGACAAGTACTTTAAACACTAAATCATTAATCTAAATGCTTCCATGCCCGATTTTCTCTCGGAATGCTGACAGGGCACTTACTGATGTCACCATCATCACAGCTCTTATGATGTAAATTGTCACTCTCTGATACCTAACAAAGTCTCTTAGGGGACCTATTTCACGTTAAAAGACTGGCCTCTGCTCTCAGTAACCCCAGTATAAATCTATAATAAATTTTGTATTGTCAACAGCAATTTTATATGCCATTCAGGGCATAAGTTATGGATGCGGGTCCTGCCCAAAAGTTGATTCAAAGCTCTGATGATTAGAAGGTGTCTCTTACTGCCCAGTACTGATATTTCCCATCATCTTAACTTTTGGCATGTACACATTCCTTTCCTTTGGATTCATATTCTCATTTTGTGGTGCAAAACCAAACCTGCCTAAGAGTGCAAAATATTGCCAGGCTATACTCATTTTCCTGTGTTGTCTTGGATTTGAGCAGGCTGCCCATCAATAACTGTGACCTTTTGCATTTTATTTCTTCACCCGGCTACGTTCACTTGGATGGAGTGTTGGGCAAATTAACAGTGCATTGGATGGCTCTAATTTTACCCATATATTGGGAAAAAAGTTATCTAGCCTCTCTTTCAAAATCTGCTTTTTTCCCCAATTAATTTAAAATCAAACAGCCCTTTCTTTAAAAAAAAAAAAAAGAGAATAACCTTCAAAAATGAACAACATAAAAACTTAAAGCAAAACAAGACTCTGCAAAATAAGACTATGAAAAATGTAATAGATGCAAAATAAGCTGAAACTCTGTTTCAGGTGTGCAGATGCTGTGATATCCCTCCTTGTTTTTGTGTCAGTCAAGGTTACTGCCAAACCATAAGAGTTCACTGAGTAAACCACCGAACACTGTGAATGCTCCCACTATATCACAATTACAGAAATAGAGGCACTAAGTAAGTTTATGCTGATCCACTGGGAACATTTTTAGAAAGTTTAATAGCCCTTAAAATTTCTCATTTCCAACCTGTCATGGGCTTGCCTCATGACTGCTCATTTTGCTGTGTTATAAAAGCAGATAGAAAATCAGATTTCTGGCTTAAGACCTCACCGAAACCATCATTCCTGTTTATGACAGCAATAGCCACATACCATTTAAGCCTGGATAGCCATTTCTTTCTACGTCTACCACAGCAACATAGCACATTGCACGGCTTGAAATGCTTCTGGTCTAATTAGAAGAGCTTAAAAATTCCGTGTAAAGATTATATGAAAAGATCACTGGAAAGAATAAATAACAGGAGTCTAATTTTCAGTTCTGGGTACCTCACAAATGAGAAAGACATCTTTAAAATCTGGATTCTGTTGAAAAGATCATTAAATAGCTGCAGTGATTACACAGGCTTTGAACCCCAATCAGGAACTTCTGTTATGATTCACAAAAAAAGGAGGATTTTTTAACTGTTTGATGCATTTCCAGTCTAGTGGCTCCAAGTATCTGGATCCTATCCAAGTGCACCTGAGCAGAGCACCTGTCATGGCAAAGATCTTAGGAACACACATAACTTTAAACACATTAATTATCCCCCTATCCTAAAGAGCATTACTCAACTGAGGGAAGTGTCCTTGAAATGAAAGATCTTCATATATGTGTTGCTGGACAAAACCAGAAGTATCCAATATATTACAGAGTTGCATTTGTGAAATAAGGACTCCTTTATTTCAGCTTTATACACACAGTTGAAAACACGTTATATTAGTTGATTCAGTAGAAAAAGTTGGAAACTAGCCTATAAAATATCTCTTGTTGGGATATCAAACAGCTATTAAAATTTGAATTGATTAAGGGTTCAGTATAGTTCAAGAGAAAGGTGGTTAAAGACCTAAATATCAGTCTTCTCAATAGATTACCAACTCAAAGGCCAGCTGCTGGGAAGTTGTGTTCATAGAGTGTGCATTTTTACTTTTAAAAATAAATATGTTATCGAGTATATCAGCAAATTAACATGACAAATGGGGTTTATTTCTCTGTCATTGTTTTTTCTGCCTTATTCTGTACCTCTTGAGCCACTCCATTCAAACTGGAGCGAAATGCACACGCAGAGGAACAGGGAGGCTGGGGAAAGTCGGAGATTGCTTTAGGATGACCAGAGCACTCATCTGGATGATAGTTGACTCCCTATGACTGTAGCTGTGGTAGGTGGTATAGTAGTCTGCTCAGCAGGTCTAGGTTTAAAAACAGGTCATTAAGCTTTACTTCTATATGGAGACATGGTCCACTACAAACTTGTGCTTACCTGAGGTGCTAGGTCCTAGCTGAAGTTCTGGATGAACCCAGGAATCTGTCCTGCATTTAAGTGAGAGATTCAATCTGATGAAAACACAAAGCAAATGCAAGGTTTGCATTGTTAGCTGCGTATTTTACACCTGCAGGTCTAGAGACTTAAGGAAAGATTTCATGAGGCCCCTTAAAATACCATCTTCTCACTCCTTATTAACACAATTTTTCATTGCATCTTTCTGAAGGTGCAAGTTAAACACATTTCTTTGGCCTTGAGGTTCCTTGTATCCTGTTCCTGATAACACTCCGGTTATGCTAGGTGACCTTTAAAGGTTTCTCCCAAGCCAAGCTACTCTATGATTGTCTGCAATGACTTCTGTATAGGAAAAAAACCCAACCTTAACTGGGCAGAATCATAATGAACCAAGCATAAAAATGCAGCCAGATTTAAATCAGAGAGGAATCAAAACCAGACATCTTTAACGCAGTTTCTCCTGGTGAAAAATCTGTCACTCTTGTCTCACATTTTCTCTTCCTGCTCTAACTTTTGTTGGGTGTTTTTACATAAATCAGAGATCTATGAGTTTTAAGATTTTGTTTAATCTTTGGAGTTTTTTGTTAATTCGTATTCCATTAGTTATTTCACATAAAACCTGGCCAGAAACTGGGAATCCATTTCACTCACATATATTTCAATATTCATCTGAGAACCCGTGGGTTCAAGACCAAAAGTCTAAGTATTGTTAAGCACTGATGGTAAAGTTGGCTAGCCAGGATATAACCAGCTCTGGTACTACTATGAGTTAGAGCATTTTCGCTGCCAAAATTTACCAAAAAATTTCAAAATTCTTTCTTGCTTTTGAAATGTAAAAAAAAAAATGAAAGCGGATACTCCCAGGGTGATCCATAATATCAAATGCCTTTCTGGCCATGAGTCAAGCTGAAAAAAAAAAGAGCCATATGCACTAGTGCTGGCTGAAGAAAACTACATAGTCACTACAAGCAATAATAATTCAAGACTGAATCCCCCTTCATCAAAAGTTTTTCAAAAACATAAAACTCTTCTCATAATATCTTCCAGGCCATTCATAAGCAGCTCCTGAGCCATTATCCATTTAGGTTAATACTAATACATGAGAAGATTCAGTATAGGTAGCATCACAGAAGATGATGTAAGGTAAATCTTTGAAGTATTGATATAAGCAGGTGATATATTGCTCCTTTGTGGATGGATTAATTTTTTATTGTAATGAGGTGGTGGGGTTTTTTGTCCCTTTTTTTTGAAGCCTCTGAAAGCCAAAGTGCATC
>NW_010287765.1:159286-180141 GCF_000700745.2 Antrostomus carolinensis
ATATTTTTTACTGGATTGAAGTCTCAATTTTAACTGATTGATTTATACCAGGACTTTATCAGGTTACTTCAGGTACTCATATCAGTATTTATAATTCAGCTGGTTCAAAAAGAAGGGCTGAAAAAGCTATGTGCAAAGGAAAAGCAAAATCCTTTTGAGCTCTTAAACATCCACAGATTTCAGAAAACCAGCGAAGTCCAACTACCAATATTTGAGTTGGAACTGCAAATGAAGGGAGGGGAGGGGAAAAGTTTTTGGGTTGGTTTTTTTTTTTTTTGGTTTTTTTTTTAAGACCAGTGCACAGAGAAATGGGACTGGAAGAGACCACCTGGGCTGAGGCAAGCCCACTGTTCTGCAAGTACATATGTCATATAATCATTCCTGGAAGGGGATCGCACCACACCTTAAGACTAGAAGGAGTTCTTGTTCTTCTTTGGGTTCTTGTTACCGCTTTCCTCTGAGAAGATGGCTCTTCTGCCTCTCTCCTCTTTGATTTCCATCTTAATATGTGACCATGGCAAATTGATGCTTTCTTGTGCCCACACTGTCCTTTAGCATCATTTTCCCTAGTACATGTTCTCTGCAGTGTGGACGGCATTCTTATCTCCTGAAGCTTTTGTTTCACTTCTGTTCACATCCTTTTGGAAGAGGAAGCTGTTAATTTTCTTGATTATCCCAATCACCTGCTCTAGATTAATTTTTTTGTTCTCCATTTAAATATGACTACCTAGAACTGTATTGCAGAAGCCATCTCTACAGCGTCTATGAGCTATACAATGGCATTGATAATTCCCTGTTTCTACCAGAAACATTTTGCCTGATAACAACCGAGGTCTGTATTTACATCATGGCTCAGTCATCCTGTTCTCCATGAATACCCCCAGGCTTTTTTCTCTTCTGTCATCACTGACTAATGAGTTCTCAGCTTAGAGGGAAAACTTCTTGTTCCTATCTCGAAGCGCAAGGTGATGCCACTTTTGTACTATGCAATTTGATTCCATTTCCACTACTCCTGTTCTTGAACGTCTCAGGTTCCTCCCACACAATATCCTGATACTCATCTTTACCAATGACATCCCTCAGTAAATGTCGTAGCTCAGTCCTGTTTTTAACTGAAACTGTTATATGAACATATGAGACGTGACTGGTTCCCACTGATTTTTAAGCTACAGCCGCAGTCAGCTCCGTTTTGCCCAAGAAGTTCCTTTTTAAACTCAGACAGTTACGCTCCTTGCACTAATCCTTATCTTCTCCCACTTAATAAATACTTTGCCACGTGGCATTTTATCAAATGCTTTTTTCATGTCAAGCTTGATGAAGGCCCTATATTTCTTTCATCTAGAAAATCACCTCTCAAAGGAAAACAGTACGTTTATTTTGTGTTGTCACTCAATCCATGCTCCCAATCGCTCTTCTATGGGCTCTGTTTTCTTTGTTTGCTGCTGCTATTGGCGCTGTACACAGGCCTAAATGTCTCCTGGCAAGACAACTCAATCGCTCATTTCAAAAATCCCTCAGTCATTTTTCAAATACTAATGGTGGTTTCTTTTCACTCCCTTTAAAAAGCCAATTTCTTTCTTCTTATAGTCTGCTGAAGGTTTGCCATCACATCTAGGTTGCAGGAAGACTAGAAGTCATGACCCTTTAGAACAGAAATAATATTTTAGGAAATAAGAACCCAGTTCTCTCATTCTTCAAAGTTTAAGGCTTATTATTTAGGCTTCCAGATGAATCATGCTTTATTATTTTCTACCACTACCACAAGTATATTTGTCTGCATCAAAGTGCTGCAGCCAACTAGGAGAGCATTAGCTGATTGTCTAGTTAAAAGACGCCAAGTTGTGAAATAGTCACGGTTTTTTTATTATTATTATTTTGTCTCCTGATAAGATTTAAAGTGAAATGTGGAAGTAAAGGAGTAAGTTTGAAATAGCATCTGCCCAGGCTATGCTTGGCTTTATTTAGAACTCTATGCACCTGCCTTCCTGAGCTCCTGAATTTATTCTTTATTGCAAAAGAATGAATGTTAACACTACCTTTTGTTTCAGTCATGCCATTTCAGCAAATTTACCTCTCTGAATCACTAACTGAACTCAACAAAAGGTTTTTATCTACTGATAACTTTCCATCTGAGAGATTTAAAGTGCCAGGTGACATTAGCTCTAGCTCAACGATGTTATTAAATTCTCACCTTAAATCTCACATCCAGAAAGCTCTTGTCAGGTCACATGAACGAGGTGATTGCATTAGTCATACTATGAGAGTGATCTACTCATTTCAGTAAGTTCACTGTATTCAGCCTGAAGTTTGATCTATGACAGGACACTTCATACCTAACGTGATGTGGTTTCTTCACTTTGGTATTTTTACTAGTTATATTCTTGTCATTGCAATTTATATCCCCTTTGCTCTGGAGTATGTGTTCCTCTGCATCCTTGCTGCTTTTGTTAAACTGTGGTCTGCTACAGTAAAAAAAAACCCCAAAACAACAAACCAAAACACTGTGATTAGTTTATTCAAGAGATTTCTTCTGTTCATAGTTCAGCTTGAAACTTAACTGTACTTTTTTGAAGTACAGTGTCCATGCCCTGGCCTCTGAATTATAAAACTAAATTAGCATGACTGACATTTTGCATGTGGGAATTTATGCATGGATCTACTTGTGAAAAGTTTAAATACACCAGCTGAAGCGTTGATGAATTATGAATGACTATAATTAAGAGGTTTTATTTATTCATTGTTTTTATTTCCTTTCCCCTTTTTCTGGCTTCTCTTAACCCAGTAATATCCAGATGGCTTGGGATAGATAGATTTTCTCAGTGTGTGTTGATCTTGAAGGAAACCGGTGCCATTGACTAGATTTGGGGATTAAAATGAATTTATCTATGGATTAAGAACTCCATATGCCAGTTTTAGTGGGTGTTATGAAATAGGAATCAGCTAGCTACAGAATTCCTAATACACTTATGTACTTTTATAGCCTAAATCATCTTAGTATCAGAGCTCTTCAGCAACTTGAATGTACCTACAACACCCATGTGAGTTAAAAGGGTTAGCTCCTGATTCTCCTAACGGGATAACTGAAGTGCAGAAAGATTAAATGGCTAAGTCAAAGCCAGTAAGAAATCTGCAGCAGACTTGGAGCTAAAAGACAATTCTCTGGATTCCAGGCCGTTGAATTGAACACAAAGTAGTTTTTCCCTCCTTGTATAATGGCCTTACCACAACCCACGGCACATGTCCCAGAATGTTCTGTGCAGGGGAACTCCTCAAACAGGGCGGAGTGGGGAGGCAGATGCCTGTCCTCCTCCCTATTGTCACATCTGTAACTCTGTTTGTGGCATCTTTTGTTGGAAGATCATGGGATGGTTTACAGACCTGAATTGTGTCTCTCAGCCCTTCTGGTAATTACAGGTAGTTTATAAGCACAATTATCAACATCTTATAGCTGGGGAACAGGGATGATGAAGTGCTTGGTAAGTGTGTGAATCGCTGTAAAATGAATCTGTGTATGAGTCAAGGATGAGCTACTGCTTTCCTGAGATTGTCCTGCACTTCATCTGTTGGACATCTCCAGAAGAGACCCCACCTTGCTAATCAGGTCAAGGAAACAGCACCAACGCACAGCAACACAGCGGGGATCTCGCAGTAAATTAAGATCTGCAGGTGGTTTAAGAGAGCAGATTTTTAAGTAACATTGGGGTATCTGTGTTGCACACTAGTCTCAAAGAACAGTGATGCCCCAGCGTGCTTCAGCATGGACTGTTTTGTAGTCAGTCTTTCTTATCATCTCTACTTTTCCTCTTGCTAACTAAATATTTCTCCCTTGCTCTCCCCCTTTTTCCAATTTCTTTCTGTTGTATTTCTCTAGACCTTCACATCTAGTAATCATACAAAATTTTGACCTACACAGCTAGTTTATTTGGTATATTTTTAATAAGCCCTGGGACTCTCTGTTCTGGCAATACGTGTGTTTCTCATGGGACCTTCCCTTTCTCTTTTATGTCATCTGCTGGCTCAGTGGCCATTTTCAAAACCTCAGTCCTGGAAGAGTGAGAGCTTACTTCCTGGGCAACCCTCATCTTTATACTGAGCATGACGTTGTAGGATATGGAATATCCCACTGGCCAATTGGGATCAGTTCTCTGGCTTTGCTCCCTCCCAGCTTCTTGTGCACCTGCACACTAGCAAAGCATGGGAAGTTGAAAAGTCCTTGATTTCTTAGTTACAGTTAAAAACATCAGTACATTATCAACATTCTTCTCATACCAAATCCCATACTAAATCCAAAACAGCACTATTCTAGCTACTAAGAAGAAAATTAGCTCTATCCCAGCTGAAACCAGGACATTGTTTAACTTATTTTATAAAACTACTCCCTAACTCCTTTCATCCAGATCTGCCTCTCTTCTTTTCCCTTCTGTTAGCCCTGATTTTTTTTATTTCAGTCTTTTGACTCCTTTTTAGGGCTCTTTTTCAGCTCTAAACCCCTACCCTGCATCTCATACAGATCCATGCAGAGCAGTGTATTGGAGAACCCTAAATTACTGTGCATGCTTGAAAGAGCACAAAGTGTCTGATGGCTCCTTGGGAGCCTTTCTTCACTGTGGGCTGGGTTGCTTAGAAGAAGCTGTTGCTCCTGAGTTTCAGTCCCCAATTGGAGTACTTCGCCATGTCCCATAAGTCTGGTTTTTCCTCTCTCCTGACAGTCCCAGCTCTATTTTCTGCTTCATTCTACTGCAGGACCTCATTTTTGATGCTGTTTTACATCGGTGTGGCCGCACAAAGCTGGCGTTGGCCTGAGCTTTTCTTGGTTTCTCACCAGTTGTGGCCCCATGTTGCTATGAAGGGGCTTCCCTCTCCTGCAGACCAGTGCTGGGGCCATGCCATGGGCCAACTCCTGCAGCACCCCACAGCATCCTCCACATCCCACCACCCCAGGACTTTGCACCCTCTTCCCTGCAGTGAGAGCAGCCAGTGTTCAATGTGTCAAAATACCTTTTGCAGGCAAGGGGACCTTTTTTTGTCTTCAGAGCAGTAGAAGAGGTGCAAGATGCTGCAGAGTGCTATTGCTCCCTCTACCTGTTTTCTCTATGTGGACTGTGCTGCAAATGGATGGGGTTTGGACTTTGTGGATGAGGAACATGATCCTTGTGATAGACACAAGCCTCTGCCCCGTGGTGGTGTGTGCAGTAGCAGGGACCGTGGCTTGAGGTATTGCCGGTCCCGTGTGTGTAAACTTTGTGCTTTCAAGCTTTTTGGCCGTCCTGATTGTTGACAGTGACGTTCTCTAAAGCTTTTTCAGCTTAATGTACTGGCATTTATTTACAAGTCCACCTTGACTGAGTTTTATTTGATTCTTTTGCATCTAAAATACATTGTTCACGAAAGCGAGGGACTAATAGCAGACTAGAGCTAAGCCTGGTAAAAGCAGGTGTTACGCAATTTGTCACCGCATGACTCTGCTAATGCATCTTTAGTCCAGGACTGTGGTACCCCTGCCACGTTTTAAAGTGCAGAAAGATAAGCATACACTGTACCCTGGAGTGCCTTAGTCTATAAATGTAATTCAGAAATATGGGCAACAGTGCTCGGAATCTGATGGCCTTTTTCGACACAATTACAGAAGCAGCGTGAGATGTTGAACATTTGCAGCAAGGGCGCGCAGAGAGAACGGGAAGTCGGATGAGCAGGCTGTTAATTCAAGCCTAGATAAGCTTCTGACTAAGAGGGTTTTAATTTGTTTTTTACCCTAATATGATGCTCATACAATAGCAGTTTTCCTGAGAAGACCCATTATGACCTATGCTAATCTGAAGAGCCATGTTTAATGATGAGGATACCTCACACTTTTGAATGGCCCTCTACAGACTTCAGGGATATGTATCTAAAAAAGCATTGGCTATCAAAATGTTTTTATATGACTGCAGATGAAGACACTTTAATTTGGAAAAAGTGTGTGTGGTTTGAAATGGAATGGGCAACAAAGGAAACAGAGGGTTTTCTCTCAAGAGGGAGACAGAAAAGGCATTTGATCCCCCAATGCCATGTTTGTGCCTGTCTTTGTCCTTCAGGATTGCTTCTAGGAAGGTACCAGGAACCTCTCTTGAGCACTCAGTGTCCTCAAACTCTTGCTGATACAAATGGGAACTTCAGACTTTCAGTATTGTAGAGGGGAGGTTGAACTCCAGGTCTCACAGATGGGAAAACATATGCCTCCACTGCAACTTCCAGATGCACAACTGACAAATCATTGCTCTGGTTACTCATTGAGACCTTGCTGAATAATCAGAGCCTGCAATATAGCCTGGAAATCAATAATCCCTGGCTTTGCATAACTGGGAATAGTTAAGAACTGGACAGAGAGAGGATGGGCAAAGCAAGCATCAGCTGATTACACCCTTACTGGGAACACACAGTCTCCATAATTTCATGTCTGTAAAATCAGAGGGAGATTTCACTCTGATTTAGCTCAACAACAGGGTTTAGCTGGTGCATGGGACAAGTTGAGTTTATCTGGTATATTTGGTTTTCTCTTAAAAGTATAGAAGCAGTTTGTATGAATGGGTAGATGGAGAAATCTCAGTTTTTCCAACATATTTCCCTTTGATCTTACCTGTTGGAAAGATATGATATCTAAGCAGTCTTCCTGGCAATTAGCTATGATATCACCTCAAGAGAAGGTTTTTGGGGTAGGCAGATGTTGCAAAAATTGTCACCTGTTGCTAGAGTCCTTTGATCTACATGTGTGTGCAAATGAGTGTTCATATAGCTGGATGGCAGCTCTTTGAAATAGTATCAGGGGAGAAACATGCTGCTCTTGTTCTTTGTATATTTATGAGTCATTCTCTTTAGTGTTGACACTGTGAGAAATTTTTGCTCCCCCCACTTTGTATTGAGCAAATAGTGTGAGAAATAAGATTTTTTTAAATTTTTTTTTTTTAATTTTTAAATTCTGATGGAGTGAAGTTCTCAGGACTGGTTACCTTTCAAGAGTTTATTAGTAGCAGATGCTGGACCCGGTATAACTTGGCTTTAATGCTGTTTTTCCAAAGGTACAGGTTGCGTAGCTACCAGCACTGTGTGTGCTTGAACAGGCACTTTCTTCTACAAAGAACTGAGATTGTGTCCCCCAGGGGAATCTCATCATCAGCCCTGAGGGTTGCTCTGCAATTTACTTGGCTGTAAGGACTGTGGTCCTCTCAGGTACTGCGACCAAGCACGGCAGGTTGTCTCCCTTTTCCTTTCATGCACTTCAGTGCTGCAAAGCCTTCCTCAGGAATACTGATTCCTGCGGACAGGGAGGTCTCTCTTGCATAAAGTGATAACAAACACACACTAAGGCACACAGAAACACCATGTGGCCCTCAGCATGAACAAAGCCCAAGGACCACCTTCCGAGCCTCTTCAGAAACATTGAACTCAGAGGGGCCATGTCTGTCTTGAATTTTGGAAAGATTTTGGCCCAGGTTTGGATGATGCTTTAAAGAGATTTCTGCAAGAGAATCTGAACCTGCTGACTTTTGCCCTTCCTCAGCTGTGTTGGCCATTCTTCAGGGCTGTCCAGACATAGGGATTCACGCTGTTGTTTGTCCTGGCTGTGGCTGTTTCTACGCAGTGTATGATGCCTTGAGCCTGTGCTAGTAATACAGATGCAAAGGAGAAAGGACATGGCTGTTGCTGGAATTAAACTTGCTCTCAGACTTGCTCACAGCAGGAAAAAGGATGCTCCTGCCTCCGAGAAGTTCCTCTATACATTTCTGTTTCAATTAATTATTCAGACTTTGCTCTAAAGATTATTTGCCTTCTTTTGCTATGGCAGGTAATCCCAGTGTTTAGCAATGAGGTATGCGGTTCCTGGCTGTTCCTAATTAATACATTTTAATCTGACAATAATTAATGTGGAAATCAGGAAGAATAATGCCGTGGAGGCTACAGCCTGAGATCTGCTGCCTGGCAACGGTGGATGTACATATCCATTATATCAGGAAATTAGAAACTGGAGCAAGAACTGATCTGTCTGACATTTTGTAAGATGATATAAATGGGCCCACTCAACAAACACTAGATTTATGTGAGGATATGAATGATACGTGTCTGGGGAAAATATATTATCTCTCTTATGAGGGTGCAGTTAATACCAGACATCTATTAAGTATAGTTCATTAAAGCCTCTGGGTGATCTTATTTTTGGACTAGATCAGAGGAGCAACCTACAAGGACTGACAGAGGGGTTATCTCAGTAATAATCTCCACTTTTGCATATAGCCTCTCTCATAGAATGGGCTAAGTGAAGTAGCACCCAGACTGTAACAAAAATAACCTTTTCAGCTGGAGAGACTGTGCAGTGAAAAGTAATAGTGGCTTATGGTGTTTGAAGCAGTTGCATCAGATAGATATATTGAGATGATAGTCATGATAGTAGTGCTGATGTGATAATGGTTGGTTCATGCACCATCCTCAGAGGAGTAGCTTTGTCCCTGCCGTGTGCATGGGATGTGGCTTTATCTAAAATATTTCATCCATACAGATGGAGTGACTGGAGCCAGGGAAGATTGTGATACTATCAGAGATAAAGAGGTGACGTTTTCTTGCTTCTTCCTGCTCTGGCTAAAATATTCCTTTATATATTGAGAGATAAGGTGTTTTAATTGAATTAGTTGGAATGTTTTCTTGAACTTGACTGGTTGTCTCCACCTTTCAAATCCCAAGTGTGATGCACCAATTGCTGCTAGGAAATAAATAAGTGTTCAGTAAGGTAAGGTGTCAATGGCTATTGCGATGCCATATCTTACTCCCAGTTAGTGATGTGGCTGGCAAGCAAAGAAGACAAATTTTTTCAACACATCTTGAAGAAACAGGGTATGCTTGGCATGGAGCCTGAGTTTGCACTGAGAATGCCTCGCTTTCCTACATTCCCCTACCAAAACAGGTGCCATGCTTGCTTTTTGACATTAAAACTAATTCCTTCTGAAAGCTGCCCTTCCTTTTTGTTTTTTCTGGTCTTTTTTGTGAAATCTTCTGTGGCTCCTTGCCTGTGTTTAATTTGTGTCACAGTTGCTCCTGAATCATGAAGGATGCAGGCTTGGGGGTACGGGAAGCAGCGAGGAAACTGAGCATCACTGGAGGCAGAGGGGACCAACAGGCTGCTGGAGGTTGTCCAGAGGGAGAGAGGAAAGAGGATGGTCTGCCTGCTTGTGGCAGAGCTGGGCTAGCTGGTGTCATCCTTTCACCAGAGAGAAGGCTAAAAAAGAGAGAATAGAGAAACACTGCTCAGGGAAGGGTCATGATTTTAAGTCTCTGGATGTCAAGACAAACGTTGTGTTGACTTTAATGAAGTATCTGGATGAAACTGCAACTCTTTAAGTGGGATGATTTTTCCAAGTCCATTTTTACTTTTTTTGCTTGAACTAGAAGCTTTACCAGCACATAGCATTACCAGCTCTGGCACTTTAACTTCCAGACTCTGTTTGCAGGGGAGAAAAAGGAGCTTTGCTGCTCTGGGATCTCCCCAGAGATTACATCCTCCTCAGATTCTCCTGTAAGGTGAGAGATCACTGCAGGGATGCTTATATCAAGAGCTGCTGTCCACGCAGCCCATGGTGAGGCCCTGCAGAGGAGCAATGCTGCAAGGCACTTCTGAAATGCTGTGGCATTGCTGTCTACCTCTTCCTCACTCGCCACTTCCCTCCTTTTCCCTTCTCCCCACAACATGGAGCCTCAACCTTGCTCACTATGTGTGGATATAATAACAGCTACAGCTCTCCAGAGCTCGACACAGCATAAAGGATGTCGGGTTTCTGGCAGTGTATTTCAGCTAATCCTTGCTCATATCTGGAGTTTTCTGTTTCAGAGATGCTCAGAGTAAGAAGTCGTGCCAAGTACTGTATAGTGAGAGAAAACTGGAAATGCTGATTTACTGAAGGGCTTATTTCCCACAGGCCGTTCATACCATGTGTGGTGTTTGAGTTTTCTGCTTCCCACAACTCTCCCCCAAAGCCTTTTGGGATCCTCAAATATCTTTTTTTCCAGTAATTATTCCGCTTTATAGGTTAGGGTCTTTTACCTGAGTTAATTGGAGAAACAATCATACTCTACATCCAAAGGCAAGAGATAATCTGTGGAAGTTTTTGGACTTGAAGGGGATATTTAGAACAGCATAAAAGCAAATCTGGTGTATACAACATGAGTCAAAGCAGAGTTGTTTACAAAAAATCCAGCTCTAAACCACCCCTATTAGCAAAGCTTCTGCACTCTACTTAAAGAGCTGGCAGTAATGTAGCTGGCTTCAAGAGTATACAATTTTATTGTATTACCTGCCTTGCTGTACTATAACTAGTGCGGTTCGTTGTCGGGCCGTGCTGCGCCTCAGTCCACAGCAGCTGTCAGCTCCTATGGTAGGAAAGATAAGAGAAAAACATATTTCATGGTGCCAGGCTCTGGACAGTGCCCAGCTTGCTCTTATTTTCAGGGCAGCTCTGACTCAGATTTCTGTTGTGGGGCTTTGAACTAGCGGTGCTGGAAAACAAACAATCTGTGTGTGGGGCTGCCTCGCCCTTGCAGAGCACAAGGAAACTGGCAGCTTCTTTTCTTTCCTGGCAGCTATTCTACTGGTCCTACCTGATGTTGTTTTTCAGGTTTATTTGCTGCTGCTCTCCATACGAGAACTTGATGTTTTCCTTGCCAAAGTGCTGTCCCTCGCACTAGAGGAGAGTAAGCTCAGCGGGCTTTGTTGAGCTCTGTTGGGACAGACGGACCCTGTGTAGCTCTTCCCTACATCTCAACTCCAGGTTCAGCCTCCATCGCTGCTGTTACTTGTCACCACCTGAGGTCTCACTGAAACCTGAGTTCTTTATCCCTCCCATGTACAATTAAATGAAGTCAGCATGGTTCCCCAGGGAATGCATGGAGCAGAAGAGGGCAAATAAGACAGGAAAGAGTAGATGGTGAACTAGTTCTCTCTTCCATTTATACTTTTAATGAGATGAATTAAGAAAGATGCATTTAATAGCAAATCTCACTACAGCTTTTTCTGAAACATCTTTGCTGTGTGGCTGGAAGAGACTGCTGAGGCTGGTGTTCTGATTAGACAGCGTGCTACTGAGGGGCATCTAATTAGCAAAGCCAGAGTATTTTGGTAGGTTCAATCACGTATTGTGAAACTATAGGAGATGTGAATGTCTCCCAGTCTGTATTTCAAAATGCTTCATTTTCTTCAGGCTGGCTAAATGTGTAATTTTAGGGTTTATTCCAGTTCACATCAATATCCCAAATTCTCATAGAATGTATATAATAATATGCTGATCCAGTACAATTTATTTAAACATTTAATCTCTCACCATTTTGTGTGTACATGTTGCTTGCATTAATTGGACATCTATTTATGCTCTGTAACCAAAGGCAAGAAACAATCTTTTGAAGTCTTGGCATTGGAGGTAGGAGCTTTGAATGACATAAAATCATAACGGTGATTTGTTTAAATGATTAAAATTTTTCCAGATTAGTTTTTCAGTTTATGTATTTGAAACAATAAAAAAAAATACTGCAACTAAAAACCCATAAAATAAATAAGCATGCAAATATGATACATTCATTAAAAGACTCCCAGATCTTTATATCTCCATCAAAACACTGTACAGTTACGTTGAGCATGGTAAGTTCATCTCCTTAATCTGACTTTTCAGATTTCTTCTTATTGTATTAATTTTTCATCATGTGCAGCTCTATTTGTCTGGATTGGCTTCTGTGTAATGTCAGAATCCAGATAATGACTACCTGGCAGATGATTTGTATCCCTTCGTAGTCTTCTTACATTTCTCATTTGGTTCCACTTCTTGACAAGCCTTGGAATAAAAAGTAGGGGAGTATAACAGCAAACCCCTTTGTTATTGAATGCATAAAGCACAAAAGACTTCTCAAGAAGGATCTGCTCCCCTTTGCCTGTGTTATAGGTAAGGTCATTGAGACATGGCAAAATGATTCAACCTTGGTCACCCAGGAGGCAAACAGCAGAGCCAGGATGAAGACACAAGTATCCTGAGGTCTGATTTAATCTACTTCCCACTGGCCAACACTGCCTTTGAGGCCTTGTCAACTGGAGAATGTTGTATTTTCTCTTAGTAAGTAGCAGACCCACATAGAGATCAGTGAGAGCAATCCTATTGAAGGCAAGGAGGAAGGCTTCCTTGGGTCTTATTTTCTTCTCTCAGGGGTAAAAACAAATAAGAACATAAATCTCTCCTTTCAACATATATGGAAGTGTAAAAAGATTCTGTCTTACTCAAAGAGTGAAAGATAGATGAGCCAAGAATGAGCAATGAATTCCATGTGGGTGCTAAGTATCCTGCTCATAGTATTATAGCTTTGAGGATCAAGACATTCTTGTCCTAGATACATGTGCTGATTCACTGAGAAAATGTGCAGTGTTAAATCACCGTGTCATATTCCTTACCCACGCTGGGGTTAGACCGGAGGTTGCAAACTGGGTTGTCAAAATAGCACATGTGGGATTTCACAACTGTGAAATCTGGCTGGTTTAAACACCCATTGAAAATCTATCTTCACTTGAAAAAACTAGAAGGTGGGAGGATATGCCAGGGGAAGGATCACTCTGCTGCTTGCTGTGTTTTCTAGTTCTATTTCCCTCATCATCATCTTCAGGCAGCCATCTGAGAGCAGGCCACAGATCAGGTGAACCTTTGGGGTGACCCTAAAGAGCCTTCAATATATTTTTAGGTGATGTTTCAAGAACCCTAAGAAACAAGCAGCAAGCATTCACAGCACTAGGTCTTGTAATAGCAACACTATTGTTTAGTGTTTCTACTGCAGAATACTTCAGCATTACTGTAAAAGTAATAGCAGATTATGCCCACAATATGCAGTAGACAATTTCCTTTGATATCTTCTGGGATAGAATCAAGAAGAGGGATTTTCACTACTGTCACAACCCACATGGCTCTCATGATTCTCACTGTCGTTTTGTTCTCAGGAGGAAATAGCATGTTCTTAGAGAATGACACTGTCGTGATGTCTTCAACTTTTTTTTTTTTTTTTTTTAAGACTGCTTGAGTATCAAGACTTAAATGAAGACTAGTAGCAGAATCTACAGTCAGGAACTTGCCTGGCACAAAAAAGGAGCTGCATTTTAACTGCAGAACTGAGGATCTGTTGAACTTGGGACTCCGATTTCGTTAGGGTGGGTTTTTGTTGTTGGTTTGTTGTTTGTTTTTTTTTTCTTAGAAAAATTAACATGAATAGCATTAGGTCACAGATACAAGTCTTTTTGAGGTAAAACATGTATATAATGAAAAATATGAGTGAAGGCTGCTTACTTATTTTGGCAGAATTGGGTTGGATACAACTGGTCTGCTACAAGGTATTTGGCCTCTGAGGTGTTGATTAGAATATTGCCAGCCTCAGCAAATAAAGCTGTTTAATGAGCATTGAAGGATGCATCAGTAATTTAAATGAATTTTCAAAATCTTTATTTTCCTGAAGTCGATATTGCAAAAGGTGCATCCACTCTTCTCTCTTACAGTCATTGCTAACAAAATTCTTAAGGATTTGATGGGCACCAAGACTGTTCTCTTTCAAGGCAACTGTGGTGCATGTCACTGAGAGATGTGATGTGGTTTGCATTGTCCTCTCTACCCAGGCTTGGACTGGCAGCTTGCATTGGTGCTGGGTGCCTGGAGCACCTCACGTAAAAGATGTTGTGTTTGACACTTCTGTGACCTCTTGCAGTCTGTTGCATTAGTAGCTCATTGGTATTTTGTTGCTGGTCTTACAGACTCAAGTGGAAGTTATCTGTTGTTTTTTTTTAAATTATATTCTGACTTATATTTCAGGTCTTGTTCCTCATTGCAAGCAAATGCATATTAATAGTAGGAATATTATATATTTGGCAAATGATGTCACAGCTGAAATCTTCACATGAAGTACAAAACAGCTATTTGTGCTGAGATGGATGGATGGTTATTACCTCTTTGTTTTCTTTTTCATTATCCTTTTGAATTAAAACCTCCTTGCAAAGCCATTATCCTTGCTTTAAACAGCTCTCTATATTGAATATATCTGCCTCTTCTACCTTTTTTTTCTTTGCTTAGATTGAGTTCTAATTTTCTGTGATTTCCAAGCTCTAATTTCCTTATTGTTTCATATTTGTACAATGTCCTGTTCATAAATTCAATATGTGCATACTTCTATTTTGTTTTTCAAGTGCATGTAGGCCAAAAAGTAGCATGAACCTTCTCTAAAAGCTATATTTACAGCTCGAGTGGCAAGCACTCTCCTCCTACACTGGAAATCTGTGAAAAACTGTCAAGATGTGAGTGTGCATAACAATGCTCCTGACGGCTGGAGCTGATTTATTTTTTAACCATGGCTTCATGTTGTCAGTTAGACCAAATACAATAGGAAAGAAGAAAAAAAACTCTTCCAATAACACCCAGCAAAATACGCTCTTCAAAACTACTTAAAATTGCAGCATCTCGAACTACTCCACCCTGTTCTGCAGTGCTGCATAGCATGGACATAGGTGTAACAGGACCAAGAAAGACCCATTGTGCTTAAGTCTATTTCCCTGCTTTTCCAGTTCCAAAATGATCAGGAATGTTCTCTAAAAACCACCATGTGCCACAGGAAGGAGAGGAGAAAGGCAGTGGGTGTCATCAGTGTCACAGACCCTGCAATGGCTTTAGGTGTACTCTCCAAAAGTGGACAGTATCTCATAACATAGAGGAAAGATAATAAATTCTCCACACCTTGTTGGTTTCTTGCCAGTATGACCCAGGAAGGAAACATCCCTTCCTGTCCTTAATTTAATGATTGATTTCACCCTAAACATCTATATAGGTTTCATCCTGTACATCAGCCAGGCACCTTCAACAATGTGAAGCCAGTAAGGAGGGTGAGCTTTCTGGAACTCTCTCATTATGGGCCAAATTCTGATACTCTTGCTCATTCTGGACATGATTTTACCTTGGACTGATTCAAAATGTGAAATCAATGCAACCGTTGGCTGTGATTTCAGCATATTTGGACTCAGGCTCTGATTGAATAATCATGTTAAAGCCAATGAGAGTTCCTGTGAGATAAGGCGTCATTAAATCAGAGTAAAGGCATTGGAATGTGGCTCTGTGTTACCTGCATGAATGGCAAAAGTAATTTGGTTCTCTGTATGTAACATTTACTTGCAATGTAGCATTTGCATTTTCTGCAGTGTTTTCTGTGCTCAGGACAGATAAACCTGTGTCCTTGTGCTAAGGGGAAACATCAACACAACAAATGGTCAGTTTATTATCTTTTTTTTGCATAATAACTTCAGCTGAATATCCAGTGGAAATTTAAAAAATCTGATCATAGAGCAAGAGAAAAATAGAGCCTGTGGCTACAGTCCTGGTTTGGCTTCTCCATTTCATGATCTTTAAATTATTAGTACTATTAAGGCCAAATCCTTTAAAAACCCATCTGATTTCAAAATCAGCTGGTATGAAATGGAGATAGGAGCATATGTCTAGTACTGAGCTTCTGTCAAGTAGCTGCAGGTATGATGCCTGTTTCCTACAGATATCTGTGATGACCATTTCTCCCTTGTGACATGTTCTGTCTTAGACAATCTTCAGGTGACTTTTTTTTGTCCCAAAAAACTCGTGTTGGTTTATGAAGGCTTTGGGGCATTTTAATGGGAAGTGCTGCTTTGATTTTGCAAAGGTGTCCCTGTCAAAAACAAAACTTCTCGGATGAGATATTAGATGAGATAGCTTTCATTGGCTAAATGAGCTTTCGTGCTGGTACCTGCTTAATACAACTGGGATTAAACCTACCTGACATTTCAGCTGAGGATTAAGCACTCTTAAGCCTTTTGTCTGGCTTGTGAAATATCTCCATCCCTGGTCTGTCGGTGACTGGTTTCTTAGATTTTTATTGTGTGCATTGAAGACCAACCTGTGACCAGCTTCTTCTCTTCTTGCTCTTATCCACCCTTCTCCTCTTGGGTTTCGCCAGCTCTGAGATTGACCATGCAGATGGGTATCCAGCACAGGAGCTGGGAAACAGGAAAAAATGCAGAATATCTCCAAGAAGGAAACAGAGCATCAAGAAATGGTACCTCCTACCTCCTTTGCTAGAAAAATGATGGATGGGAAGGAGGTCTGTGGGAGAGTAAAGAAGAAGAGTTTCATGTGTTTGGGAATTTGAGAGATGGAAAATAATCTTTGAGCAATGTAGAGAGTGGGAAGCCATTAGAGGGTGGGCTAAGAAAGAGTAAGACCAGAAAGGGCTGAAAGAGATGAAGGGGCACCAAGGAGAAAAGGACAAAAATTTAAAGTGGAAAAAAAAGACATAAGAAAGAGGGACAGAGGTTATTCAGGGGAAGATTTTCAGTTTTTCCCACAGAGTGCAAGAGAGAACTGGTTTTGAGCAAACTGGTGCTGGAGAGATGAAGAGGAAAGGGGACACAAGACGGGAGTAGGAGGAAGGAACAGGTTTTCCACTGTCAACTTCTGTAAGCCTGACAAATACAACACCTTTTGCTTATCTGGAGACCACATACAAATTGTGTAGACAAGTAGACAAGTGTAATTGTTTATTTCAGCAGATAAATAGGTTTGCCATGGTGGGTAGGTTCATCTGCTTAAAAGTATGTTATGGGGACATTTCCTCAACATCCCTTATCCCTCTTGTCCTTTGTGTTGTGAGTGGGTTACATCTTCAGTAAGGGCATCTTGTTTTTCTAGACCTTAATAACAAAACTTGGTGGAGCACTTTAGAACTGATATAATAACTGCAAATGAATGTCAGATGAGACTGGTGCTTTTGTGGGCTGGCTCGGTTCTCCAGGCACTTCTATGTGGCTCGTTGTAGGATCTGCCAGTTGTTATTCAGCTGTCAGAAAAAAAATGCAGGCACACACAGCTGCGTACTGTCCCATCAGATTGATGGATTGGCAAGAAAATACACAAAAATACTTTGGATATTTTCAGGCTACAGTCTCACTGAATCACTTGGAATAAGAAAAATAATAATTTATTGGTAGTTTATATTTGCTATAGTGTGAGGGACTTAAGGTCCTCTTAGGGCACATGGAGATAGATGCTTGTGTGAAAGGTACAAGAAACGTTTTCATAGTGAATTAAGGATGAGCTTCTCTGTAGAACTTTTCTTCTGAATTTCAGCAGCAACTAGTTCATGTCCTGGAGCATAATCTCTTACGGTTTGTGTAAACATTGCTTAGCCTAGCTAAGAGATTAATACCTTGGTGTCCCTTTAACTAGCAAAAGGCTGAATAATAGTTGATAATTTCCTCCCATTTCTGATCATTAGTCTTGGATAAGTGTGAAAATCAGTCTTGCTCTCTATACAGCAGTCAGTAGTGTGTAGCCCTGTTATTCATGTTCTGCTGGTCCATTAATGGAGAACAGCCCTGAACATAGGATGCCTGCATGATCAACAAATTGCTCTGGCTAATCCTTCGTGCATTGCTTTTTAATGGCAAATAGCAGTCAATCAAGAAATGGGCAAAATGCCTACAGATATACCGTCTTTTCTCCTCATTTTATGGATATTACAAGGCAGTTCTGTTCATTTTCCATGTACAACCTTCATTTGCCTGCACAGCTTGAAATGCTGATGTTTCAATATGGCAAATACTGATTTGCTGAGCCAAATATAGAATGTTCTGAAACTTGGGGCATGGACATTGCATCATCCATCAGGGAAATCAAGCTAAACTCAGGCCTCAAATCTGTCTTGGCTCACAAATGAAAAAGATCAACGGACCTAAGTCCCCAACAGCAGACATTTATTTACCTTATGGAACTGCTGAGCAGTTGATAGATTTGAGAAATTGGTATGCCACAGGGAGGAAGGGACCAATATATTTCCTAGTTGGAAGCTTTGGTGTAAGTATGGGCATACTTTGTAAAATCTCATGCATTTTAGGGTAATATACACTACCTTCAGCAGTGTTTTTATGAATGAAGGAGAATGATAATAACTCTAAAGCCTTTCTAGCTTGTCATGAATCAGTTAGCAGAATGTGGAGATTGACAGGATTTATTGGAGGGGCATCTCTCCTTTACTCCTCAACTTCTACTGTAACTTTAATGCTAACTCCCCAACTGTTAGGTAAGTGTCCTAAGCTTCAGCAGAGAAAATTTATAGGATCTATGTCTGAAACTCATCTTGCATAACACCTGTGTTACAGCACACAGTGACAACTGACATGATACACATTGATTTTTCAGCTCATCGCCTCTTGGCTATCAGCACAAACAGAAAATTAGAGCCACTATGCAAAACACTTTGGCCTCTAGTGCTCTAATACTAAATGAACTGTCTTAATGCTTGCTGATCTTGTGTATGCAAATAAAAATGTTTGCTGACCTCCAGCTAACAAGAAGATATCTTTTCCTCTTGGAAAATAACCTGGTCATTGTTGTTTCGAACCACCAGGTCTGACTGATTATTTTCTTTGATGTTAAACAGAACATTCCCAAAATTTGCCAAAGGGACCTTAGCTGTCCCTTCTTGTATTCTTTTTTTTAAAGCAGGTGGCTAATGTGTTCAACCAACATAGAATTTGGTTTTAAGGGAAGGGAGGTGCTCAGGGAGAGCTGCCCAGTGCTGATGTAATGCAACAAGGAGAGGTATTCAAACCAGCCTTGAAGAATAGGTTTGAAAAGTCCTTTTAGGAGATGTATGCTGTATTATCAGAAGAGCTGTGTACCTATCCCTCACCTTCAATAGGCATAATACTATCCAGACCCCAACAAAAGCTGCGTGTTCCCAGACCATGTAATTCAAGATCATAGATGCCTCAGTTTGTACAGTATCTCTCTGCCAGTCATTGCTGTTCAGTGTATAGCTACACAAATACATTTGTTTTCTGTCCTCACCTCTTCACGCTTGCCTGTTAGTTTCTGGTGGACTGGTAGCAGAAAACTTAGCCTCTGGGAAGTCACACCAAATACCCTGTCACAACTAAGTTGGGGTCTTTGCAGTACTACTTAAAAATACTTCTGAATATGTTCCTCACAGAATAGACCACGGATGTGTTTCACTTGTGAGATGGCAATAACAATCCCTTCTTTGGTCTATCTTCAAGATATGTCATGTAGTAAAGAGCTGAGCTAATGTTCTCCTCCCCGCTTCTTAAATGCTTTACCCTCTGCTGGTGTTTCTCCTGTTTTTTCAGTTCTTAATGTGCCAAAGAGAACAGCTCCCTTCCGACAGTGAAATCACATTTGCAGGGATTGACAAAAGAAAACATTTGTTCTTATCTAGTTCCTGAAGACACCAGCTGCACAAAAATGTGCCATCCCCTATGTCAGGTTTCTCAGTTGTCTTGTTTTACCTTGTGGATGGATTCTCTCTACTTTCTCCCACCCTTTTCCTCCTGTCCCTGGCATGGGACAGGGAGAGATAGGTCAGAAAGATGCACCAATTGCACTTCTTATCTACAGCTCAGAGGAAAACAAAGGGAGAACTGAGCAAATCATGAAAGCAGATTTTCCCTCACACACAAAACAGACTGGAACTGTAACAGAGCCAACGTGCTTAAATCCAAAAGACATAGTATTTTGTCAAAGGAGTGGGATCAGATTAGAGGAGGAAAACATTCAGCTCTTAAGCTTAGATAAAGAATCTGGAAGAGATGAGAGCTACCGTAGGTTCCTCCTCCGCAGCCAGCAGCCAGCTACACCAGAAAAGCAAGAGCATTGTGTGGTGGGAGGTGACATCAGGTTTTCCAGATGTCAGAGGGTGGCAAGGACTCTCCTCCTGCACAGCTGTAAACCAGCACTAATGCTGCCTTGGAGTGACAAACAACATGAGGGGGATATGCAGACCTGGAAGTGAAGCATAATCTCTACTTAGAGATGGAGATATTTATGTAGACTAGCCAAAAGGGTGCTGTGGTTGAACTGAAGCTCTGCTTTTTTCTGAAACATTGCTTTCAGCTGTCTCAAGGATCTCAAGGCAGTGATAGAGACGAACAACTTATTTTAGACTCTTTCAAACAAAATCTGAGGATGAAGATTTGCATTGCAGTTTGGAAACTGTATGGGAAAAGGAGCGTAGGTGCAGGGTGACAGAAAAGAATGCAAGAAAATGAACTGAGTAAAACCTAAAGCAGAAACGAGCATAAAAAACAGGTTAACAGAGTAGAAAAAGCATGAGGAGAAACCAAAGATAGATACATACCATATATAAAAAGTAAAAACAGATCAAATAAAATATTTTAGAACCGAACAGAAACAGTGGGCATTGCCGAAACTCCTACCTCTAGGCTCTGTATTTTGTCCTATTTTTGTAATTTCAGTAATACATTTGTATGGTAGATGTGTAGTTACAAATATAAACTTTGGTTTCCAATTATCTTTGTAATTTGTGATGATTAATATCTTTTCCTTCAAGGTCCATAATCTTTCTTTTGTTCCCTCCTCCCAGTTCCTTTCTTCCTTTCTTGCCTGAAAGAACTGCACTGCGTTACCTAGTTTCTAAGCAGTATCAGCAAGAAACATGTTGTTTATCAGTCATTAATTAGCAGAATAGCCAAGCACCTTAGCATGATCTTATGACTTGGACACATGGTTACATGTATGTATAATCTATGTGTAGTTCTCACTGCCAGCAGAAGGAATATATGAACCGTGAGTTCACGCTGCTCCTCTAGAATCATCATTTAAATGAACTCTTTTTTAAAAAAATTTATGACATTAAAAGGAGAAAGAGCTAGAGAGAAATTTCACCCAGTTCTCCTGAAAAGGAGTTCTGGAAAAACGAAAGGTAGTTAAACATGGATTTCTCTAAAGCAAAACAAGCATTTGCAAACTTACTGCTGGATTGCTTGTAGG